>NC_067400.1:141682274-141862274 GCF_016432865.1 Antechinus flavipes
CACTACACTCCTGTCAGATTGGCTAAGATGACAGGAAAAAACAATGATGAATGTTGGAGGGGATGCGGGAAAACGGGGACATTGATGCATTGTTGGTGGAGTTGTGAACGAATCCAGCCATTCTGGAGAGCGATCTGGAATTATGCCCAAAAAGTTATCAAACTGTGCATACCCTTTGATCCAACAGTGTTTCTATTGGGCTTATACCCCAAAGAGATACTAAAAAAGGGAAAGGGACCTGTATGTGCCAAAATGTTTGTAGCAGCCCTGTTTGTAGTGGCTAGAAACTGGAAAATGAATGGATGCCCATCAATTGGAGAATGGCTGGGTAAATTGTGGTATATGAACGTTATGGAATATTATTGCTCTGTAAGGAATGACCAGCAGGATGAATACAGAGAGGCTTGGAGAGACCTACATGGACTGATGCTAAGTGAGATGAGCAGAACCAGGAGATCATTATACACTTCGACAACGATATTGTATGAGGATGTATTCTGATGGAAGTGGATTTCTCTGACAAAGAGACTTAACTGAGTTTCATTGGAGAAATGATGGACAGAAACAGCTACACCCAAAGAAGGAACACTGGGAAATGAATGTGAACTATTTGCAATTTTGATTTTCTTCCCGAGTTATTTTTACCTTCTGAATCCAATTCTCCCTGTGCAACAAGAGAACTGTTTGGTTCTGCAAATATGTATTGTATCTAGGATATACTGCAACATGTTTAGCATATATAGGACTGCTTGCCATCCTGGGGGGGGGGGGGAGGAGGGAGGGAGGGGAAAAAACGAAACATAAGTGATTGCAAGGGATAATGTCGTGTAGAAATTATCCTGGCATGGATTCTGTCAATGCGAAGTTATTATTAAATAAAATAAAATTTATTATTAAAAAAAAAAAAAAAAAAAAAAAAAAAAGAGTGTTCCAAATCACTATTGATCAGAGAAATGCAAATTAAGACAACTCTGAGATATCACTACACACCTGTCAGATTGGCTAAGACGACAGGAAAAAATAATGATGAATGTTGGAGGGAATGTGGGAAAACAGGAACACTGATGCATTGTTGGTGGAGTTGTGAACGAATCCAGCCATTCTGGAGAGCAATCTGGAATTATGCCCAAAAAGTTATCAAACTGTGCATACCCTTTGATCCAGCAGTGTTTCTTTTGGGATTATACCTCAAAGAGATACTAAAAAAGGGAAAGGGACCTGTATGTGCCAAAATGTTTGTAGCAGCCCTGTTTGTAGTGGCTAGAAACTGGAAAATGAATGGATGCCCATCAATTGGAGAATGGCTGGGTAAATTGTGGTATATGAATGTTATGGAATATTATTGCTCTGTAAGGAATGGCCAGCAGGATGAATACAGAGAGGCTTGGAGAGACCTACATGGACTGATGCTAAGTGAGATGAGCAGAACCAGGAGATCATTATACACTTCGACAACGATATTGTATGAGGATGTATTCTGATGGAAGTGGATTTCTATGGCAAAGAGACCTAACTGAGTTTCAATGGATAAATGATGGACAGAAACAGCTACACCCAAAGAAGGAACACTGGGAAATGAATGTGAACTATTTGTATTTTTGATTTTCTTCCCGAGTTATTTTTACCTTCTGAATCCAATTCTCCCTGTGCAGTGGGAGAACTGTTCGGTTCTGCAAATATGTATTGTATCTAGGATATACTGCAACATATTTACATATTTAGGACTGCTTGCCATCTTGGGGGGGGGTGGAGGGAGGGAGGGGAAAAAACGAAACATAAGCAAGTGCAAGGGATAATGTTGTAAAAAAATTTTCCTGGCATGGATTCTGTCAATACAAAGTTATTATTAAATAAAATAAAATTTAAAATTAAAAAAAAGAAAAAGAAAAAGAAAAATGAGATAAGAAATTGAGAGGGGGAGAAGTCTAAAGGGGTATAACCATCTATATGCTGCTAAGATTGACTTGAATAGGAGAAAGGCTAGCAGTGTTCTAATACCATTGCTTTTCTAAGTAAGTTTCTTTGAGTGCTGAAACTGAAGGAATTACTTTAGTCTTAAATTTATTTAATCTGCCCCAACTTCTCTGCTGACCAATCTTACATCTCCAGCTGTCTTTAAAATTGTATGTTCAGTAGACAAACATCTCAAAATAAAAATGTCTAAAACAGAACTCATTTTCCCCCCAAACCTTATGACTCTTCTACACTTCCTATAATTGAATATGAAAAAAAAAATAATTCTTTCACAATATCAGGCTACAACCTAAGCATCATCCTCAACTACTCACTTTTTCTGTTCCTCATATTCAATCCATTATCAAGGTTTATCTATTTCAATTTCACAGCATCTTTCCATAATGCTTCATTCTACCCTTTAAAACTACCTTTCTTCTGGTGCAGGCCCAAATCCCCTTAATTATTGACTCAGCTTGCTGATGGGTTTGAACTCTTCAAGTCTGTCCCCACCAAGTCCATCATTCATTCAGCCACTAAAGTAATTTTTCTAAAGTGTAAGTCTGATAATTTCTCCACTTTATTAAATTCTAGTAGTTTCCTATTACCTCCAAGAAATTTTTTCACTTGTAGTTGAAATCCTTTTTTAACTTAGCTCCCTCCTCTCTTCAGACTTTTTATTATGAAGAAAATATATTGCCATATATATTTTTTAATTATAGCTTATTATTTACAAGATATATGCATGGGTAATTTTTCAGCATTGACAACTGCAAAACCTTTTGTTTCACTCTTCCCCTCCTCATCCCCATCCATTCCCCCAGATGGCAGGCAGAACAATACATGCCAAATATGTCAAAGCATATGTTAAATAAAATATATGTATACATATCCATGTAGTTATTTTGCAGCACAAGAAGAATCAGACTTTGAAATAGTGTACAATTAACCTATGAAGGAAATAAAAAGTGAAGGTAGACAAAAATATAGGGATTGGGAATTCTATTTAGTGGTTCACATTCGCTGGGTCTAGCTGGTTCAATTCATTACTACTCCATAGGAACTGATTTAGTTCATCATATTGTTGAAAAGGACCACATCCATCAAAATTGATCATCATATAGTATTGTTGTTGAAGTATATAATGATCTCCTGGTCCTGCTCATTTCATTCACCATCACTTCATGTAAGTCTCTCCAGGCCTTTCAGAAATCATCCTGCTGGTCATTTCTTACAGAACAATAATATTTCATAACATTCATATATAATAATTTATTCAGCCCTTCTCCAGTTGATGGGCATCCACTTAGTTTCCAGTTTCTGGCCACTACAAAGAGGGCTGCCACAGACATTCTTGCACATATAGGTCCCTTTCCTTTCTTTAAGATCTCTTTGAGATATAGACCCAGAAGTAACACTGCTGGATCAAAGGATATGCACAGTTTGATAACTTTTTGAGCATAGTTCCAAATTGCTCTCCAGAATGGCTGGATGTGTTCACAATTCCACCAACAATATATTAGTGTCCCTGTTTTCCCACATCCCCTGCAACATTCTGCATTATCTTTCCCTGTCATTCTAGCCAAACTGACAGGTGTGTAATGGTATCTCAGAGTTGTCTTAATTTGCATTTCTCTGATTAATAATGACTGGGAGCATCTTTTCATATGGCTAGAAATGGTTTCAATTTCTTTGTCTGAGAATTGTCTGTTCAAATCCTTTGACCATTTATCAATTGGAGAATGGCTTGATTTCTTATAAATTAGAGTCAATTCTCTATATATTTTGGAAATGAGGCCTTTATCATGGTTTCCCATTTTATTGCTTCCATTCTACTCTTGTCTGCATTAGTTTTATTTGTACAAAAATTTTTCAATTTGATATAATCAAAATTCTCTATTTTGTGATCAATAATGATCTCTAGTTCTTCTACAGGCATAAATTCTTTCCTCCTCCACAGGTCTGAGAGGTAAACTATCCAATGTTCTTCTAATTTTTTATAATCTCATTCTTTATGCCTAAGTCATTAACCCATTTTGATCTTATCTTGGTCTATGGTGTTGAGTATGGGTCAATGCCTAGTGTCTGACACACTAATTTCCAATTTTTCCAGCAGTTTTTGTCAAACAATGAGTTCTTATCCCAAAAGCTGAGGTCTTTGGGTTTGTCAAACACTAGATTATTAAAGTTATTGACTATTTTGTCCTTTGATCCTAACCTATTCCACTGATCAAATAATCTATTTCTTAGCCAATACCAAATGGTTTTGGTAACTGCTGCTTTATAATATAATTTTAGATCTGGTACAGCTAGGCCCCCTCCATTTGATTTTTTTTTTTTAATTAGTTCCCTTGAGATTCTTGACCTTTTGTTTTTCCATATGAACCTTGTTGTTATTTTTTCTAGGTCATTAAAATAGTTTTTTGAGGAGTCTCATTGGTATAACACTAAATAAATAGATTGGTTTAGGAAGTATTGTCATCTTTATTATATTTGCTTGCCCTCCAAGAGCATTTAATATATTTTTTTCCAATTCCAATTTTCCAATTTTTTCCAAAGTCCAATTGACTTTATTTGTGTGGCAAATGTTTTATAGTTTTGCTCATATAGTTCCTGATTTTCCCTTGTCAGATAAATTCCCAAATATTTTATACTATTGATAGTTACTTTAAATAGAATTTCTCTTTGTATCTCTAACTGTTGGATTTTGTTAGTGATATATATGAATGCTGATGACTTATGTGGGTTTATTTTATATCCTGCAAATTTGTTAAAGATGGGGTTTATTTCTAATATCTTTTTAGTAGAATCTCTGGGATTCTCTAAATATACCATCATCAGCAAAGAGTGATAATTTGGTTCTCCCTCTTTAGAATCCTTCCCGCCCCACTTTGAATCCCTTCTCCTTTTTTGTGCCTTTACCTTATTACTCTTTTCCTTTTCCCTTTTCCTCTCCTACTTTTTATTGAGGTGAGAGAAGTTTTTCTTTAAACCAAATATGTCAATTATTTTCTCTTTGAGCCAACTCTGATGAGAGTGAGATTCACACAATGTTCCTCCCCCTCTTTAAATTCCCTCAGATATGATAGATTTCTTTTGCCTCTTTGTGGGATGTAGTTTCCCTCTTTTTATCTCCCCTTTTCCTTTTTTTTCTGATACTATCTCCTTTCTATTTCTACTTCCCTTTTTTATGTAATATCAGTAATATCAAATTATACATGTACTCTTAATGTATATCCATAACAAAAATACAGTTCTCAAAAGTTCTTTTTACCTTTTTCTGCTTCTCTTGAGTCCTATAGTTGGAGGTCAAATTTTGTGTTTAGTTCTGGTTTTTTAAATTAGAAACAAATGGAATTCATCTGTTTCATTAAATGTCCATCTTCTTCCCTGGAAGAAAATGCTCAGCTTAGCTGTGTAGTTTATTCTTGGCTGCATTCCACGTTTGCCTTTTGGATATCAGATTCCAGGCCCTTTGAGCTTTTAATGTGGAAGCTTCTAGATCTTGAGTGATCCTTATTGTGGCTCCTCAGTATTTGATTTTTTTTCTGACTGTTTGTAATATTTTTTCCTTAGTCTGATTGTTCTGAAATCTAGATACAATATTCTTTGGAGTTTTTATTTTAGGGTCTTTTTCAGAAGGTGTTTGATGAATTCTTTCAAAGCCTATTTTACCTTCTGATTCTATTCCCTCTGGGCAGTTATTTTTGGTGATTTCCTGTAAAATAGTATCTAAGCTCTTTTTTTATCATAATTTTCAGGAAGTCCAATAATCCTCAGATTGTCTCTCCTAGATTTATTTTCCAGGTCTGTTGTTTTTCTGAGTAAATATTTAACTTTTTTTCCTCATCTTTCATTTTTCTGGTTTTGTTTGACTGATTCTTGGTGTCTCAATGAATCATTCATTTCTATTTATTAAGTTCTGATTTTTAATGAGTTATTTTCTTCATTAGCTTTTTTTTTTTTTTTTTTGCTTCTTTTTGTACATGTCCATTTGAGTTTTTAAATGAGTTGCTTTGGAATTTTTTTCCATTTCACTACTTTCTAAAAAATTTTTTTATTACTGTTATTTTCTTTATTCAATTTACAAATCCTACTTTCCTGGCAGTTCTTTTTCTTTTCCAATTCACAAATTATTTTTCCCTGTACTCCTTGGGAGTTCTTTACCTTTTCTAATTCACATTTCAGAAAGCTGTTCTCTTTTTCCACTTTATCAATTTTTTTAAGTGAGTTATAAGCCTCTTCTATACTCTCTTGCATAGCTTCTCTTTCCTTTCCCCATTTTTCTTCTAGCTCTCTTTTAAGATTTTTTATAGTTTCTTCTAGGAGAGCCTTGTGTGATGGGGATCAAGTTATATCCTCCTTTTTTTTTTTTTTTTTTTTTTTCTGGAGACTATTAGTCTTCTCGGGTTTGAAAACCTGCTCTTTCTATAGAAGATGTTGATAGTTAGCCTTCTTACTTGGCCTTCTTACTCATTTTTTAAAAAGCCCTTAGCATTATGACTTCATTGCAAGGGGATTATCAGCTTCTTCTGCAGCACAGGGATAGATTGATGACAATAGCTGTCCCGCAAACTGGCTGCAAAAAGTGGCAAAGCTGTGGAAGTGCTCTGGGAAGAGAACAGCAGCAGAAGTGTCTCTGCCATGGGTAGCATGGGCCAAGCTGTGTAAATGCTCTTTGATGAGCCCCACTGTGTGCATTAGCAACTGCTCTGGGACTAGAGGCTAATTGGTGAAAGTGTTACTATTTCAGGCAGAACCCTGCCATGGAGATTAGCAGTTGCCCTGCAAAGAGCCCCACACCTAACGGGAAGTGTCTCTGCTCTGGGGAGTGCAATTGAGCTGGGAAAGTTCTATTGCCCCAGGCTGAGCTCCCTTTCCCCCCACTGTGCAGATTAGAGGCTGTTCCAGCCTGAGCACTGTTCTACAAAATGCATCTGCAAAGCTGTGCTGTCGTATGTGCTCAGTCACTTTTATTTTTTGGTGGGTATAGCCAGATCCTGTTAGATTCTGGCATTTTTTTGGAGTACACTCTACCTTTGGCTTTAATTTCTCTGTGGGGCTACTGCTTTGCAACCAAAGCAGAGCAGCCAACCTGTGGTAGAGTCCCCCTGTAAATTTTCCAGCCACGGAGACCACCCCCACCCAGATCCATTCAGCATGCTAGCCTCTGCTTCTATCTCCCTGCTTGCACTCCTGCTCCTCTTATTCAGGACAAACCTTTTCTGGCAATCTTCCAGATTAACTTTGGCTGGTAAGTTGTACTTACAATCTTCATGAATTTTACCAGTCAAGTATTATTTTTGAGGCTAAATTTGGTAATTAGTAGTGAGGGTATGAGAGGAGCTTAGAATGTCACATGTGTCTTCTCTGCCATCTTGGCTCCACCTCCTTGCCATATACTTTTTAAACCAGTGAAGTTGTCTTCTTTCTTGTTATGGGATCAGAGTAATCCATATTTTGGCTCCATGTATTTCTCTAGTTGTCCTACTATGTTTGAACTCCCATTGCATCTAGGGCCATCTCCAGTTCTGATCTCTATGTAACTACTGGATACAGATGTCTCTGGATGGGAAAGTGAGACAGGTGATCTTGTACAGCCCTTCCTCATTTAAATCCAATTTACATACATGTCATGGAATCATCTCCCTGATGTCACAGTGCTCTTTGAGAACAAAGGATAAAAAACAACATCTCTCTCAATCTCCATCTATTGCCTTGACTGGCTTCTTTTAAAATCCCATATTTTACAGAAAGTCTTTCTCAATGCCTCTTAATTTCTAGTGCTTGATTTCCATTAATTATTTTCCTATTTATCAAAGCATATGTTGTTTTTTATCATTGTTATTGTCTTTTTTCCATTATATTAAGTTCCTTCAGGGCAAGGGCTATATAATTGCCTCTTTTTAAATCCCTAGTGCTTAATATAATGTCAGGAACAAAATAAGCATTCAATAAATGTTATTGATTAATTGGCTGGTAGTCACAATGAGACTCCAATATTCCCAATGATTTATTGTTTCAGTGAAGTAGTAAATAACCCAAAGGAAATCAATACTTATGAGTCTCCTTTGGTATGTATTTTTACTAGCTATTTTCTGTTCAGATTCAATTGGAATATAAAGAAAGATTAATTGTGACAATTCATTTGGCCCTAAGATGGTGATAACTATGTGCTATGAGTGCCCTGTTTTCATTATTTGTCTTTTACTGATTATTAACTATATCAAATCAAATTTGGAATAAGAAAAAGTACTCTGAAAAGGAACTTGAAACAAAAGTTTATTTGATAACAACACAAAAATCCTGAACATGGGAAGTATTGAGAAACTGAAGAAACACTTAGTGGATCAAAGAAACCTATACTTAACTTTTTTTTTTTTCCCCTAAGAAAAGTCAGGTGAAATGATTAGAGTTTTTGTCTTCTAGTTGTTGGTTTTTTGTTTGTTTGTTTGGCCTCCAAAGTCACAGTCATGGTTGAGATAAGTAAGAGAGAGGCAGAATTATATTCTATATGGATTTCTTATCAATCACAACTATGCCAATATGAGACAAAATTTTTTTGTGAGTGGGAACTGGAAATCTATAAAGAAAGACTTGATTACAACTTCTTGGTAATATTATAAGAATTATGAATCTATAAAGAATAAGTTATACCAATTCAATCCACGGCTCCTTTCCAGATTAAAAAAAAAATTGAGTAATTAAAATAAGTTTTAGACTGACTTTAGAATATGGAATTTCAGAAGCCAATGAGCCATACAATTGAAGACTCAAAAACATAGGATCATATATATATAGCTGGAAGTAGATTGAAAAAAAATTTTTAAGTCCATTTAAGTACAAATGAAGTCCATTTCATTTTATCAATGAGAAAATGAGAGCTCAGAAAAGCAAAGCTATCTGCCCAGTACCATGTGTAAGAGGTACACAAACAAGTCTAGTGCCTTTTCAATTAAATGGTTATGGCAATTTGAGACTTTCAAACTATTTGTATTTCTGAACTTACTCCATGTAGCTGATAAAACATCCTAAATTAAAGACTTGGCCTAGTTCTCATATGCTCCAGGTAGTTAATGAAATGAACTCCCTAAAAACTTAGATTCACCTTTATCTGTAATTGCCTTTGGCTAGACCAAATAAGATCTAGGGAGATCTACCTTATTTCTATTTCCCTCATTCTCTGTCAGCTCCTATGTTTTGATCACTTCTACCAAGTTAGAACAGAAAACTGGGAAGAAGAGCAACAGGAATTCTTCTTTTCCTGTGGTATGCATAAACTTCATCCAGTGCTGTGGTATTTTCTTCTTAATGATAGAACTTTCATGAAGAAATTAATATCTTTGGTAGTTTTGTTCTTTCCTCTTCTCTGTTTCTTGTTCTGAGTTTTCATATCTTCCTTCATAAGTGATTTCTTTACAATGATTTTTCTTTTACAAAAAAACTGTTTCATTGTAAGAGCTTTGCTCTGTTTTATTGGTTTTATTAAATGCTATAACCATTTTTAAAGAAATATAAAATAAAAAAAAATTTAAAAGTTAAATATTTTTGAAAACATGGGAATGAATAAAACCTGATGCATTACTGAACAATTTTAAATAACATAGTTTTCATATTATTTTTTTAAAGCAAATTCAATACTCTCACACAAATAGTCAGATCTGAACAATTGGGAAAATATCAATGAATAGGCCAGGCTGATATAATCAAATGAAAATTCTGCCTAAATTGGTCTACTTGTTCAGTGTCATGCCAATTAAACTGCCAAAAATTAGTTTATATAACTAGAAAAAATAACAAAATTCATCTGGAAGAACAAAGTGTCCAATGAATTAATGGAAAAAAAAATACAAATGAAGGTGGCTTAGCTGTACCAGATCTAACACTACATTATAAAGCAGAAGTCATCAAAACCATTTGGTACTACCTAAGATATGAGTAGCAGATCAATAGAATAGGTTATATGAAAACAGCACAATAATCAAGAGCTATAATATTCTATTATTTGATAAAACTCCAAACTCCAGCTTCTGGAATATGAACCCACTATTTGAAAAAAATTTCTTGGGAAACTGGAAAATAATGTAAGAAGCTCGACATAGGTCTACATCTCATACACAGTACCAAAATAAGGACAAAATGGGTACATAATTTCGGTTTAAAGGGTGGTAGCATAAGCAGATTAGAAGAGCAAGGAATAGTCTATCAAATATTTGGAAAAAGGGAGAAATTTATGGCCAAATTACTAGAGAACATTATGGAAGGAAAAATGGAAAACTTTGATCACATTCAATTAAAAAGTTTTGCACAAATAAAACCAACAGAAACAAGTTTAAAAGGAAAATACAAAGCTTTGAGGGAAATTTACAGCCAGTGTGTCTGGTGAAAATCTCATTTCTAAAATATATGAAAAACTGTGTCAAATTTATAGGAATAGAAATCATTATCCAATTGATAAATGATCCAAGGACAGATGATTTTCAGATAACAAAATTAAAACCATCTATAAACATGAAAAATGTTCTAAATCACTATTGATTACAAAAATGTAAATTAAACAATTCTAAGGTACTGTCTCACACTTCTCAGATTGGCTAAGGTGACAGGAAAAGAATGATAAATATTGGAGGGGATGTGGGAAAAATGGAAGAGTAATGCATTGTTGGTGGAGTTGTGAAATGATACAATCAATCTGGAGATCAATTTGGAACTATTTCAAAAGGGCTACAAAACTGTGCATACACTTTGATCCAGCAGTGCCACCACTGGGTCTGTATCCCAAAGAAATCATAAAGAGGGAAAAGGACCAAAGTGCAAAAATGCTTTTATTAATTTAACTACAGATGTTCCTAATATGTGACAACTGTCACTATCAACTAAGAAGATGATCAATTTATTCAACAAAAGCATTTATTAGACATCTACTAGATGCTAATGCTAGAATAAAAACCTGTTTTACTGTACACATATAAGTAGATACAACATATATAATTGGGAAGGGAGGACTCATCACTATGTGAAAGCATCCCTTTGGCTAAGCCATAGAGTGCCTGAGTATAATTAGATTCCAAAGGGATGGTATAGTCAGATTGTGATGGAATTAATCCAAAAAGATTAATGCCTGGATGAATAATGAGTCACTGTAGTTTCTTGAACAGAAATGCAACATGATTAAAACTTTGTTTTAGCAGCATCTAATTCTCATGTTTTAAGAAAATTCATTTGTAAAGTTGAAATAAATTTGTAAAGATGTCTTGGAGGAAGTAAAGGAAAGAGAATTATAGTGGCCAGGATAAAAGAAATGCATTATCAAAGAAGATAGGGACAAAAATAGCATATATATGTGTGTGTGTGTGTGTGTGTGTGTGTGTGTGTGTGTGTGTGTATCTTTTATAATTAAGAATAAAGTCTATGATGGTATACCTAGAGAACCCCAGAGATTCTACCAAAAAGCTATTGGAAATAATTCATAATTTTAGCAAAGTAGCTGGCTACAAAATAAATCCCCATAAATCCTCAGCATTTTTATACATCACCAACAAAACCCAACAGCAAGAGATACAAAGAGAAATTCCATTCAGAATAACTGTTGATACCATAAAATATTTGGGAATCTATCTACCAAAGGAAAGTCAGGAATTATATGAGCAAAATTATAAAAAAGTCTCCACACAAATAAAGTCAGACTTAAATAATTGGAAAAATATTAAGTGCTCTTGGATCGGCCGAGCGAACATAATAAAGATGACAATACTCCCTAAACTAATCTATTTATTTAGTGCTATACCAATCAGACTTCCAAGAAAATATTTTATTGATCTAGAAAAAATAACAACAAAATTCATATGGAACAATAAAAAGTCGAGAATCTCAAGGGAACTAATGAAAAAAAAAATCAAATGAAGGTGGCCTAGCTGTACCTGATCTAAAATTATATCATAAAGCAGCAGTCACCAAAACCATTTGGTATTGGCTAAGAAATAGATTAGTGGATCAGTGGAAAAGGCTAGGCTCACAAGACAGAATAGTCAATTATAGCAATCTAGTTTTTGACAAACCCAAAGCCCCTAACTTCTGGGAAAAGAATTCATTATTTGATAAAAACTGCTGGGATAATTGGAAATTAGTATGGCAGAAATTAGGCATGGACCCACACTTAACACCATATACCAAGATAAGATCAAAATGGGTCTATGACCTAGGCATAAAGAACGAGATTATAAATAAATTAGAGGAACATAGAATAGTTTATCTCTCAGACTTGTGGAGGAGAAAGAAATTTGTGACCAAAGATGAACTAGAGACCATTACTGATCACAAAATAGAAAATTTCAATTACATCAAATTAAAAAGCCTTTGTACAAATAAAACTAATGCAAACAAGATTAGAAGGAAGCAACAAACTGGGAAAACATTTTCACAGTTAAAGGTTCTGATAAAGGCCTCATTTCCAAAATATATAGAGAACTGACTCAAATTTATAAGAAATCAAGCCATTCTCCAATTGATAAATGGTCAAAGGATATGAACAGACAATTTTCAGAGGATGAGATTGAAACTATTACCACTCATATGAAAGAGTGTTCCAAATCATTATTGATCAGAGAAATGCAAATTAAGACAACTCTGAGATACCACTACACACCTGTCAGATTGGCTAAGATGACAGGAAAAAATAATGATGAATGCTGGAGGGGATGCGGGAAAACTGGGACACTAATGCATTGTTGGTGGAGTTGTGAACGAATCCAACCATTCTGGAGAGCAATCTGGAATTATGCCCAAAAAATTATCAAAATGTGCATATCCTTTGATCCAGCAGTGTTTCTATTGGGCTTATATCCCAAAGAAATACTAAAGAAGGGAAAGGGACCTGTATGTGCCAAAATGTTTGTAGCAGCCCTGTTTGTAGTGGCTAGAAACTGGAAAATGAATGGATGCCCATCAATTGGAGAATGGCTGGGTAAATTGTGGTATATGAATGTTATGGAATATTATTGTTCTGTAAGAAATGACCAGCAGGATGAATACAGAGAGGCTTGGAGAGACCTACATGAACTGATGCTAAGTGAAATGAGCAGAACCAGGAGATCATTATACACTTCGACAACGATATTGTATGAGGACATATTTTGATGGAAGTGGATTTCTTTGACAAAGAGACCTGAGTTTCAATTGATAAATGACGGACAAAAGCAGCTACACCCAAAGAAAGAACACTGGGAAACAAATGTGAACTATCTGCATTTTTGTTTTTCTTCCCAGATTAGTTATACCTTCTGAATCCAATTCTCCCTACGCAACAAGAGAACTGTTCGGTTCTGCAAACATATATTGTATCTAGGATATACTGCAACATATCCAACATATAAAGGACTGCTTGCCATCTAGGGGAGGGGGTGGAGGGAGGGAGGGGAAAAAAAATCGGAACAGAAATGAGTGTCAATATAATGTAATTATTAAATAAAAAATTTAAAAAAAATAAAAAAAAAAGAATAAAGTCTTAAAAAAAACACTTGGAAGAGGTAGTAAAAAATAAAAATATAAACTTGCCAGCATCAATAGAGCTAATGTTATTGTGTCATTTCAGTCATTTTCAACTCTTCATGACCCCATTTGGCCATTTCCTTGGCAAAGACACTAGAGTACTTAGCCATTTTCTCCTCCAGCTCATCTTATATTTAAGGAAACTCAGGTTAACAGTTATAATTTACTTGTCCAGAATTACATATATCATAAATGTCTCAGATCAAATTTTAACTCAGGAAGGGAGTCTTCCTGACTTCAGACTTATCAATCATATAACACCTGCCCCCTCAAAACACACATATACATACATCTATTTATTCTTCTTATGGTGATCATTGTGATATTCTTTATGTTTATGTCATAATAATTAAACCTATTAAATCCTAAAATTAAACTGACTCAGGATGAATTCTATATTAGGGAATCTATATCTTTTTCTGTTTTTGTTTTCTTTTAGGTAAGTTACTCAGTGACTGAGAGAAGCTTGCCTTAAAATGTGTGAAAAGAATTGACAGAAAAAATCCATATTACAGTTAACATTTCAACAACTAAGCTATTGCTTAGCTGTAGGATCTTTTAAATAAGTGTGGTATAGAGATGAATGGAACTCTTAAATCTATCCAAGGAACAGGAAGTTTTAAAGTTGCCAAGATGCTGAGTATCCATTCTCACATGAGATATATTTTTAAAAATTAGTTTAAAAACCTGATTCTTCATTTCTAAAATATATAGAGAATTGACTCAAATTTATAAGAATTCAAGCCATTCTTCAATTGATAAATGGTCAAAGGGTATGAACAGACAATTTTCAGATGAAGAAATTGAAACTATTTCTAGTCATATGAAAAGGTGCTCTAAATCACTATTGATCAATGAAATGCAAATTAAGACAACTCTGAGATTCCACTACACACCTCTCAGATTGGCTAAGACAGGAAAAGATAATGACGAATGTTGGAGGGGATGTGAGAAAACTGAGACACTTGTGAATGGGTCCAGCCATCCTAGAGAGCAATTTGGAACTATGCTCAAAAAATTATCAAACTGTTCATACCCTTTGACCCAGCAGTGTTTCTACTGGGCTTTTATCCCAAAGAGATCTTAAAGGAGGGAAAGGGATGTACATGTGCAAGAATGTTTGTGGTAGCCCTTTCTGTAATGACAAGAAACTGGAAACTGAGTGGATGCCCATCAATTGGAGAATGGTTGGATAAGTTATGGTATATGAATGTTATGGAATATTATTGTTCTGTAAAAAACAAATGATTTCAGAGATGCCTAGAGAGACAGACTTACATGAACTGATTCTAAGTGAAATGAGCAGAACCAGAAGATCATTATACACAGCAACAACAAGATTATAAGATGATCAGTTCTGATGGACATAGCTTTCTTCAACAATGAGACGATTCAAACCAATTTCAATTGTTGAGTAATGAAGAGAGCCATCTATACCCAGAGAGAGGACTGTGGGAACTTAATGTGGACCACACAACATAGCATTTTTACTCTTTTTGTTCTTGCTTGCTTGCATTTTATTTTGCTTCTTTGTGGTTTGATCTGATTTTTCTTGTGCAGCACAATAATTGCATAAATATGTGTGTGTGTGTGTATATATATATATATATATATATAATATATATATATATATATATATATACACATTAGATTTAAGATTTATTTCCACCATGTTTAACATATATTGAACTACTTTCTATCTAAGGAAGGGTGTGAGGAAAGGGAGGGAAAACTGGAACACAAGATTTTGCAAGGGCTAATGTTGAAGAATTATCCATGCATATGTTTTGAAAAATAAAAAGTTTTCATAAAAAAAAAACTTACTAACCAAAAAAAAAAGAAAAGAAAAGAAAAGAAACACTGAGTACTGAAACAGATGACTCTAGAAGAAAATAGATATGAAGAAAGTAGACAATTAAAATTTATGAAGAAAATTATGTTCTCAAATTCTATTCCAAGACATGGACACCTATGTATCTAGAGGATACTAACACATCTTCCTACCTACCTTTCAGAATGCAGAGCATAAGAAGAGACATAGAGATCACATATATGTGAAATTCCTTCTGAAGATACTGACTGGAGAGCTTGTAGGTATCTGTTAACTGTATGCTACTGTGGAGTCTAGTCTTAAACTGAATATATAGAGATTTGGTTAATAAAAGATTTAGGCCGAGTTGGTATTCTTTAGGAAGAAGTTCTAATGTCTCAGGCCACAAGAGGGTCAGATTTGTGAATGAAGCTAAATTAGTCAGCTCTTTTAATAAAGGGACATAGGTTAAAGCTGATACAAGGTAAAAATTGAAAAAAAAATGATGAGAATCGATCAATTCTACTTTTAAAATCCTTTGGGAAATCAGACAATTGATGAAAGAACAAAACCAACGAATTATTTCTCAAGCAACTGAAATGGTGATTTTGCTGTGCCTAGAGGGGAAAGGGAAATAATTTTAAAAGCAGGAGTGCAAAGTGCTAAATTTCTCCACAGTCATAAACATCTGGATAAAAGAATGAAAAGATACTTTCTATAGATAAGGGATAGTTATTGTTACCTCAAGAGAGAAAAAATGCCCTAAAATTAAAAAGACAATAATATTATCTATGAAATTAACAAAATTCACAAATCATGTAACAGAATTCATGGTTCTAGGTATAGAATCAATGGAAAACTTTTGCTCTTAAAATTGATCATTAAAAACAAAGTGACACTAATTTGGGAAAGATTGCTGTATTATTTGAAATTATATCTGAAAGAAATATGTATTTGTGATTAAATTCCTCAAAGCTAAAGTTTTTATATAGTGGAAGGATAGAAGTAATAATGTATTAGGAACTTTTTACTACATTTGACTCCCACATTCCCACACTAAAACCTGTTATTTCACTAAGATGATTAACCTGTCCTAAGATCTGACCACAGAAGTCATGTATTTAGTATGTAGAAAAAGAACTAAATTTTACCATAAGCTCTCTATAGTTATCTATTTTGATGAACTATGCCTATTACTTACAAGATTATTTTTATTTGGTGGCTGTGTTTTAATAAGGGACAAAAATAGGGGAAGAAGAAATAGTTCCTATTAAATCTAGAAAGGAAGAGAAAGAATGAAATGTTACATGGAAATCTCAGTGAAGTATCAGAGGGGAAGATTTCTATGAAAATATATAAAATAATTTGAAAATCATAATATTATATAAATATCAGTTGTGATTACATTTTTTTAAACAGCTAGGTGATAGAATAGATAGAGTACAAGGCTTAGAGTCAGGAAGACTCTTCTTCCTGAGTTCAAATTTGGATTGCTGTACAACTGTACAGCAATAATTGACATTTATATAATCTAGCATTAATATCTTCTTTATTTACAGTCTACACACATTCACATAACCATGTTGAAGAAACAGAATTTCTAGTCTACTTTTTGCTAGTTTGAAGATATGAATAATTCATGAATGGAAAGGAAAGAAGTAGATGGTGCCCTTTAACACTTCATTAATTCCCCTTTACCATAATTCCCTTCAGCCCACATCTCTCTGAGGAGGAATTACTGACATGTCTTCTTCCTTCTATGGCACCTCTCCAGCTGCCAAGCAAATTTCTGTTTCAAGATTCTTTTCCATTCCAAAAATACAAAAATACAATTAAATAAATTGCTCATTAAGTGGGTTTCATGTAGATACTTTGACATTTTCGAGTATATACTAAAGGATCAGTGGAAATGAATGCAGATTTACAGTAAAGAAAATTTAATTTAGGAAAAAATAATCAGTTACTTTTTTGATATCTTTTCCTACAGAAAAAGAATAAAACACAACAGGAATAAAAAATTTTCTACCACCAAAATAGGACATTCATAACAAGGAAACTATATAAAAATGAATAATGCAACTTTCAGAAATACATGCATTACATTCATAGGAATGCAAAATGAATTAATTATGATCATTTCTATCAGGATGATACTACATGAATTTATAATGTTGGAACTTCTCATTTTATTACTTCTCTATTTCATTGTAAGTACCCTATCATTATCTCTACATTTTGTCTTCATTGTAATAATAGTGAGCTTAACTAATTCATTTGGTTCCTTTAATGGTAGCTGTCACAGATATTTCCATTGGCTTGGGCATGAAAGTTTTATACATAATACCAAATGTAGCTTCAAAAAAAGTGTCAATGATCATTTATTTGATCAGTTTAAAGTATCAGCAAATGATTCTAATCAAAGATTAATTTTATAACATGTAGATGTTTAAGAATTATGAAATCTAGAGATTGTAGGGATCTTCAGAGACCATATATTCTTCCAGTTGCTAGTGTATTCTGTTTTCAAATAACATTACATAGTTTTCACTTTTTTATGTTCATATCAAGTTTTGGAATGCAATATAAAATTCTTGAAGTTAATTTTTTTTAATCTTTGCTTTTTTTTGTCATTTTAAGCTGTTTGCTTTTTTTGTCATTTTTTATCCAATTATTTAAGATATATGGAAAACAAATTGAAAAATAATCACAAAGGAAAGGCATTAACATAAAGAGCAATCAGAAAAGGTTTTTTTGTAGAAGGCAACATGTTACCCAAGTCTTAGAGAAACCTGTAGAGATGGAGAGAGAAGGAGTTCTAGATATGAATTACCAAATGAAAATGACTGTAGTGAAAAATCAGAAGTGAGTCTCAAAGATAAAGGAGAATAATCTCATTGAATTGCAGATTATGGAGGATGGGTTAAAAGTAAAGTATAATTAGACTGGGAAAGTACGACAAAATTGTAAAGAGGTTTAGAATTTCAAATATAAGATTTCATATTTGACTTTGAAGGTGATAGAAAATGGTACAAAGAAAGATATATCAAGGAGAAGAGGATGATTGTCCTTGTTAAAGGATGTAGAGGGTCCAAAAGGATGAGAAACTATGTTCTTTCTCAAAAAAATACTCCCACTTTTGAACTTCTCTATACTTTTCAAGGGAAATACCATTTTTTCAATCATTAACAGCTTTAATGTCATTCTCACTCTCACTCACCATGTACATATGCAGTAAATTGCTAGCTTTTGTTTTTTATATCAGTATAAACTATATCACAGCTGTTACCATACTTTCTACTTAGGTACCCACAAGAAAAGAAGCGATCAGGTATCTTTCACAACTATGGATATGGAAGGAACTGTTAAAGGAACTATATTATTGATCATAAAATATAAAATCAGTAATTCTAATTACTAGGAAATGATAAGATGATGAATGTACAAAATTAGTGCAGCCAAGATGGGAAATTAATAAGTAGGTAAAAATATACATTTTATTAATATATATGATGAGAGAGAGAGTATGTGTCAGTTTGTTTTCTGATATGTGTAGAGATTTAACAATATATAAGATAAAGCAATATTCCCCAATTTCCCTTATTTTTAACATGACATAAGTGTTTCTACTTGTGCAAATATAAAACTTTTGTGACAATCTTGACTCCTTTCTCTATTTTTTGCTCCCTATTCAATCCAAATTTTTCGACATCTGCTACCTATAATACATCTCCTCATGTCTCTACATTCACAGAACTACATATCTATCTTGTGAAGACCGAGTTAGCACCCTGGATACCTTAGAATCAGCTGGAGTCAGGATAAGCAAAAGTCCTTGGTCTTTATTCTTGGTCTTTAGAGGTAGAAGTGAAGGGAATGGACGCAGGATCTCTGCAACCTTCTTTTTCCACCTCCACTGCCCAAGTCACTCTGGCTTGTATTATTCCATCCCTAATCATTCCCACAATTCTCTGTATACACCAAAAGATTGAACCAGCACAGAATAGTGGGAAGAGCCATTTTCCAAGCATATATTAATAGAGCATTGTCCAATCAGTAGCTAGCCTTAAGTGCTCATTGTCCGACCTCAGTGCATCAACTCAAGAGTTTCAGTCCTTTATCTATCTATCTATCTATCTATATCTTCTTAACACATATCTTCTGAACTGTTAGACTTCTATTTAATTCCCCTGCCTTATGTCTTTCTATCCATCTTCCAAGGTGTAAGTTCATCTCCCTATTCAATAAACTTCAGGTTCCCTATTACCTCCATAATCAAACGTAAATATCTCTGTCATTTAAAACTTTTCACTACCTTTCTAGTCTTGTTGCACAAAACTTTTCAACATGTACTCTGGTTGATCATATGGGTCAACTGTCACTCTTCATACATTATGTTAAATTTCCCATCTCTATACCTTTGACTATCCTAATTTGACTATCCTAAATATCTATGGTACTTTTCCTATTATTTTCTCCACTTGGAATCCCTTGTTTCTTAAAAAATGAAAATAAAATGAAACTTCATACTTGAAAAAATACATAATATATCAGTTGTCATGGCCCTATTTCTCCAAATTATAGTTTATTGATGTTTGTACATTTTGTATATACTTCAATATTTGCTAATACCTTCAATTAAAGTAGAAGCAAACTCCTCAAGTCTAGATATTATTTCACATGTGTGTGATTATGTGTGTATGTGTGTGTGTGTGTGCATGTGTGTACCATAAATATATGTATCTCCACTCCCTAGCACTTCTCACCTAGGCATGTGGATGATTACTCTCTGGACTCTGGCTTACCTACCCTAACCTATTCTCACATTTACATGTTCCCAAACAAGGCCATCATCTTACTGTTACACTCAAATTATCTCAGTTCTAGAAATAATTCTTTTGAAATTGATTATACTATCCAGCCTAACTTACCACCTTAATATAGATCTCACTGCATTTCTATTTAAATAACTCTGCCTGTCACAATGATACATAAATATAGTAATCAAAACCATTTAGTTAGCAACAATGCAAAAGAAATGATAGAATCATGGTTATTTATATGGTAAAAAACAAACAACCAAACAACAACAACAAAAAAGAAATACTTGAAGAAAATTAATCACATTCAAAAATAATATGAAAATCCACCAATGCAGTTTCTGTGGGGAGAGTTGGTACATAAATCTGGCAAGGAGGCACATTAAAGAGGAAAACTCATGGACATGGATTAACTCAGAAATCTGGACTCCATTTTATCTCCTATTTTCAGTTTTATAATATCCAGCCCTTATGCCTAGAATGAACTTTCTTCTCATTTCTGTCTCATAATCAACCATTTCCTAAAGATGGATTTCAAGTATTAAATTCTACATGAAGCCCCCTTCCCTCAACTACTAGAAACTTTCCTCTAAAGAAAAAAACAACCCATAAATTTATGATTTAAATCACAAATCATATCAAATCATAAATCATATAATTTAAATCATTTAAATCACATAAATCATAATCAATTATGATTCCATTAGGTTTATTAATTTTCTATTCATGCATTATATAATATGTGTTATTTCTTTCCCTGGAAATATTAGCCCCTTCTCAGCAGGGATTTTGTTCTTTGTATTGTATCCCTAACATCTAACATATTACCTGACACATAATAGGTACTTAATAAAGACTTATTAATTGATTTATGAAGAAAAATCTAATAAGGAAGATATAATAGGATTTTAACATTAATAACTAGGGACAAATATATCAATTTTTACCCAGCTGTTTGAACATAATTACATAATCTTGAGGTTTTATGAGTTCTTAGAGGTTATTCTTAGAGGTTATTTTGACAAATTCAATATTTTACACTACAATAACATAAAAAAATGCACAGTTTTATGGGGCTTAACATTTTATGTCTATTTTAAATTGATCCTTCCATTTGAGCTTCAACATCTCCATGTAGTTGGTATTGCTAAGCTCATTATCCCAGTTTACATAGAATGAAATTGAGACTTAGAGGTTACAAGACTTGGTCACTTAGTTATAGTCATAAAATTTTATCTGATCTATCTCCTCAACAGAACTTTGTTGTATTTCCCTTATAAATTTATCCCATTTCACTTGAAATTGCTGAAAGATCAACTTGGATTTCCTCTTTTAAAAAAATGTATAATTTAACACTTAATCTTTACATGTTTATTTTAGAAATATCTTCTGCATTATAGTTTGGGTATATTACCAGTTTTATTATATGTATTATCATCCCTTTTCTGGAAGCACATATTTTCCTTTTTACCATCTATGACAAAATATATGATTGGTCAAAACATACTTCTGTAGTCACAGAATTTTATATCTGTCAGTCATTTTTCAATGAAAAATATCACAAAGAGGAAATTAAAGTGCCTAAATCTATATGGACAAATTTGAATTAGAGGGGCTGAGTTTACATCTTGCCATACTCATAAAGTGAGATTACAGAGCAAGGTCACACAGTTGTTATGAATATGAAAGGGAAATATGCACAGTGAAATCACAAAACACCAGAAAATATATAAATTGTTATTGTCCAATGAAACAATATGAATCCAAAAAAAGCCTTATATAAAAATGGACTGCATTTACAAAAAAAGACTGACAAGTGGCTCTGCCATTTCTTGTTATTACACACTCAAACTATTAGACTATTTTCCATTTCCTTTGATTTGGTAATATCACTTTTGCTTTCATTTTTTTGTCCCCTTATGTATGGTTACTGGTTGTTGGATACTGATATGTTTCCATCCAGATGTTTTTTAAATAAAGAAAAGCTATACAGACTTTCTATTTACTTGCTATGGATTTCTTCATCATTTTTTTCTTTATTCCTGCTTCCGGTGTTTTTTTTTTTTCCTTTCTTATTGCCATGACTTCTTTTTCATGAATGTAAAAAGTTCACAAAGTCTTTGAAGAGGAAATTATGACTTTCAGCATCTTAGCTGAATAAAATCTTTCATCTCCTTGCCACCCTTCCTCCATTCCAATACATTCAACATTTATTATGCAAAACAAAGAAAGGTCAAGTGAATTTATTAAATGACATCAAAATCATTAGTTTAATTTGTTAACTTTATTCATTTTATTTCAATTTTGCAAGACTTTATATAAAGTTTCATATTTTCTTTTCTTTTCTGAAAATACCATGTTACTTAATATTATGCAGATTACTATTATGCATTCTCTTTTATAGATATGTAATGTCTTGGATCACGCTAAAATTAATTTTATCTGAGACACAAGACTGAGTAACTCTCATAATGGAACTTTTAGGTTGTGGGTTCATATTTATAATCTTAAGCATATAATTTATGTTAATAATCAAAGAATCACAGACTCTGAAGAGCTGGAAAGAATATCAGTAGCTATTTTGTTTTCAGTAGACTCTCAGACAGAGATAGTCACTTTTCTGGCCTCTATTATTTAAAATCTCTAGTACTTTTTCCATTTCTCTATATCTGACAGTGCATCTCCATTTAATGAGTCATAGTTACATAAATCACTTTTGCTTTCTCTATATGAATGTAGAATGTATAACAAAATGAAAATTAACAAAATAAGCTAAGATCCTCTTTCAAAGCAGTGATCTGATTTTGGTAATTAACAATTATTGAATAATAGTGATGTTTGCTTCTCTTTTATCTTAAAATTTTTCCAACTGATTGATGCATATTTAGATTCTGAATGTTAATAAGTTACTATTGCTATTTCTTGAATTGTAAACTTGTCAGTGAGAATGGTTGATTGAAAACTGCTGACTCAAATTTTCCCTTGGCATCTGGATCAGAGAAGCAGAAGTTCATAAAAGGAAACCCAGGAATAGATTAAGATATGAAAGCTCAGTATAGAGTTAACTTACATTATTTTGAACTTACATGTATTTTCAGTATATTATTCAGTATCATTTTGTATTAGTATTACTTATGTTCTGTAATATTTCAATTTGAAAATTGACTACAATGTTTTTAAACATTAGTTTTTAAACTTAGTTTTTAAAACCTTAACCTTATAGATTAAGCATATAAATATATATTGCAGTGTCAAAAATTTGGTTCATGTCATCTTATACTGATAGAAAAATATCTTGACTTAATTCTTCTACTGGGTTTTAATGACTCTAGAAAAGAGAATGAGACTAACCACTTTGCATAATTCTGCCTCACTTAAATCCAATTCACAATATGTCAATTAAATTAAAATATTTTGTTTTCTAGAAAAAATATGGGTTTTAGTTGTTGTTGCTCTTGAGTCTTCATTTTCAAAGAAGACCAATGACAACATAAGTGCAAAATTTTGACTTCAATGTGAATTGGATTTGAGTGAAGCAGAGCTTGTAAATAGTCAGCTTCACTCTTTCCTCCTAACTCATCAAAATCCAGTGGCAAGACAAAGATCAAAAACAGGTTTTTTGGCACCTAATTGAAAAATATGGAAGCTAAAAATGAACTAAAAATGTATTTTATATTCATTTATTTATTATATTCACTTAGCAACTTTTGTTGAGAAAGTAACTTTATAATCCACAATCTTTAACTATACAATCCTGAATAAATGGCAAAATCAATCTAAAATCCCAATGTTTAATTCATGTAAAATGCATGGTTAAGTTTATAAATTTCAACTGACTTACATTTGTTCACTGCTAGAAGGAGTAAGAATAAATAAAAAACAATAAGACATGAGACAAGTAGGTTATAACAATGCAAAAGGAAAAAAAGAAAGGAAAATTCATGAAAAAATTTGTTGAGGTATGAATCTCCCTTTCTTTCACTCCCTCCACATACACACATTAAAAAATTGGTTTTAGGCTTTAAATCTAAATATTATGCTGGCAGATATTTAACTTTAATAATTATTTTCTGATATTCATGAATAACCTATATCTACACACACACACATACAATGGTCATTTACTTTAAGCAACTAGTAAAAATATTTTGAATTTGTTGATGTTTCCTAAATGTAACAGACATAAATCATATATGTCTCTCTCTCTCTCTCTCTCTCTCTCTCTCTCTCTCTATATATATATATATATATATATATATATATATATATATATACACACACACACACACACACACACACACACACATATATATATATATATATTTACACACACACACACATCATTACTCAGATTGGTTTTTAGCATAAACACTCAGTGTTGACATTATGATATCTGTCTGTCTACTGGTGGACATCATCAATAAAGTGAAATTTTCTCAAGGTCCCTTTATACTTTCTTATTTCTTCAAAATTCATTGATTCTTGGTCTCTCTCTCCATATATACATATATATGTTTATATAAACAGAACTATATATACACATGTATGCAAAGTACACCCTAGAATATTTATGTTGGATTGATAAGAATAGCAGAATTATTCTTATTATACTTTTCCATGTTAATAAATCACTAGTAAAAATTTCTTTCTATGATTGTCATATTAATGTGAGAATAGAAAGCTTAGTTGTACTCAAAATGAGCTATTGCTCAGTATAGGCATGCTGTCTATATTTAAAGAATACAGGTAAGTCATACTATTTTGATCTACCTGCTAGATCATACTAGCACGCATGAATATTAAATACCGATGTTAAAAGTGGATTTAGAGCCAAATATTATACAGGTCTCATCTATATAACATACTTAACATATAGAAAAAGATGATAACTTCCTTCTTAGGCCTATTAGTACAGGTTGACTTAAATGGACATAGATATCTCTTCTTAACAAAAAACTATAGGGTAAGGTTAGAATCACTTTGTCTTTTTATTTCTTATAATTGGCAGAACTAAATCAACACCTGCTCAAGTACTCCATACTGCTAGGAAAACAATGTTCAGTTGGCTTGTTTTTGATTAATGGCACCTGGTCCTGGACTTCATCCTAGAAAGAGTCCTTGAATTTTATCGACCCTTATGTCTACTCAGTTTATATAACATCTTATTTTATTTTAATAGATGCAGTTCATTTGTATCCATAGCTACACTAACAAGTACTTTGTCCATATTTTCTTTTTCCTCTTGGAGTTTATTGTCTTTCTGTAAATAACTGATCTTTAAAAAAAAAAAAAACTCTTCCAAAACAATAGCAACCTAACAAAAACCTGCATGTGTATCTTTTTTTTCCTCTAAATTCATATAGATAAATTCAAGTTGATTATTTTAATAGAATTTGCTACAACAAACAAATAATTAGTAATTTCTCCAAAGAAAAAATAAAAAAAAGATTTATTTTTTTACAAAAAGTTACAGCATAAGAAAAGAAAAAAAAAAAAAAAAAAAAACAAAAACAAAAACAAAAACCGGTTGTGATTTGTACCAAGGGTAGGTAAAGTACCCAAAGGGAAAAAAAAAAAAATCAACCTAAACCATGACTAAATATATGAATCAGAGTGAAGAAACTCTAAAACAAACCAGGAGTATGGTTAAAATAGACATTTTAGGTCAGTGGCTATGGGATATCTGAATGATTAAAAGACAAGAAGAAAAAAGGGTTTCTTCAAGATACTTCATGATGTTCAGGGTCAAACAGCTATGGATAATTCCTGACTTTTCAAATATCACCAAAACAGCAATATGGCTAATACATAAAGCAATTTTAGCTCCATGGTTTGGGACACTAAGAACATTAACAAGGTAAAAACCAGCAAGGAATAATACTAATCCTTCATACTGACTCTTCATTCAGCACCCTCTATTCAGACTACTCTTTGTGTTACAAAAGGCTATGCAAAGACTTAGCTGCATTCAGCTGTTATCTAAATTCCCCATTACTCTCCTAGTGCCTTAGAAAAATAAAAGGTGAAAGCTTGCTCCGGATGGAAGTACAGCATTTTGTAGCTGGAAAATTAGGAAATTAGGGAATTTGGAATAGAATGCCAGAGAGAATCTGCCAGGCCTGTTTGAAGCAAGGTACCCAGCATCCAAATAGGATAAGGTTAGTCCTTCCAAATGTCACTTGTGGTGGACAGAAATTGAGGTCAATGAAAATAAATTTTCTATAGTTAAAGAAGTCTTAGACTGCTTTGAAAGTCAGCCCTGAAAGAAAATTAAAATTGAAGAGGAGAGAGCAAAAAAGTAATTGTTGCATTTCAATCATATCTGACTCTTCTGGACCCCATTTGATCTTCTTGGCAAAGATACTGTAGTGGCTTACTGTTTCCTTCTTCAGTTCACTTTACAGATGAGGAACTGAGACAATCAGGGTTAAGTGACTCAGTTAGAGTCACACAGCTACTAAGTGTCTCAGTCCAGATTTGATTTTTTTTTTTTGAGAAAATCAACCAACAATTTATTAAAGACCTACAATTTGTTCTTTTTTTATCCTTTTTTTTAAATTTTTTTTTATTTTATAATAACTTTTTATTGACAGAATCCATGCCAGAGTAATTTTTTTAACAACATTATCCCTTACACTCGCTTCTGTTCCAATTTTTCCCCTCCTTCCCTCCATCTCCTCCCCTAGATGCCAAGCAGTCCTATATATGTTACATATGTTGCAGTATATCCTAGATACAATACATGTGTGCAGAACTGAACAGTTCTCTTGTTGCACATGGAGAATTGGATTCAGAAGGTAAAACTAACCTGGGAAAGAAAAACAAAAATGCAAATAGTTCACATTCATTTCCCAGTGTTCTTTCTTTGGATGTAGCTGCTTCTGTCCATCATTTATCAATTGAAATTCAGTTAGGTCTCTGTCAAAGAAATCCACTTCCATCAGAATACATCCTCATACAATATCGTTGTTGAAGTGTATGATGATCTCCTGGTTCTGCTCATTTCACTCAGCATCAGTTCATGTAGGTCTCTCTAAGCCTCTCTGTATTCATCCTGTTGGTCATTTCTTACAGAACAATAATATTCCATAACATTCATATACCACAATTTACCTAGCCATTCTCCAATTGACCGGCATCCATTCAATTTCCAGTTTCTAACCACTACAAACAGGGCTGCCACAAACATTTTGGCACATACAGGTCGCTTTCCCTTCTTTAGTATTTCTTTGGGATATAAGCCCAAAAGTAACACTGCTGAATCAAAGGGTATGCACAGTTTGATAACTTTTGGGGCATAATTCCAGATTGCTCTCCAGAATGGTTGGATTCATTCACAATTCCACCAACAATGCATCAGTGTTCCAGTTTTCCCGCATCCCCTTCAACATTCATCATTATTTTTTCTTGTCATCTTAGCCAGCCTGACAGGTGTGTAGTGGTATCTCAGAGTTGTCTTAATTTGCATTTCTCTGATCAATAGTGTTTGCAGATTTGAATTCAAGAAGATGAGTCTTCCTAACTCTAGGCCTGGCATTCTATCCATTACTTCACCAGTTGCCCTCAGAATGGATTAGAAGAACATAAAAAAAGGGAATAGCCTGAATTTCTAAAAATCTAAAAGGAAGAAAACTTAAACATTAAACATCCACAAGAAGAAAAAAAAAATAAAACTCTTGACTAGAATTAACTAACCAGATATTACTCAAACTCTAAAAAATTAGGCATGTGGCATGTTATAATATTAATATAACATAAATTAATATAATATAAAATTGATTTTGTCAAATAAGGTCATTTTTTTCAGGATAATTTTATGGAGAGAGACATTATGAATCTGGACCTGAAGTGATTTGTTCATTGAAATAAATCTAACTCCTACTCCCATCATGGAAAATAATCAGAATATTTAAGAAGAAAAGTATCATACTAAACCACCTTAACTAAATACATGTCCACCTCCAAACATATTATTGGAGTTGCAAAAGATCAAGCTGGATTATCCAATCAAATCTTTCTGGAGGATGAACAGAGTTGATTCAGTAAGGTCTACAACTCCAAAATCAATAATTTCTCCAAATCATTCACTGAAGCCTTTCACATTTCCCTAGAAGATACAACTGAAAACCTCAGTTTAAATGATATATATGAATCTTTTTGAGTACTTGCGTTTCTGTGTAAAATATGCATATTTTAAAAATTATACAACAATCTACAGATCAGGTTTTTCTTTTGCTTAAAGTTAGGAGTGTTAATATTATAACATCAAAGCTGAATGTTAGAGGGAATAGAAAAGTTCTATGATTAGTTTAGCCTTAACAATGATGTGGTTTTGAAATTTGTTTCTCAATTCTCATGTAGCTGTGTTACCTTGGGATGTCTCCCCCTTCTCCTTTATGCCCCATGAAGCCCATTATTTTGAAATGTTCATTATCCTGCATGATTTCATAAGCCTTGGAACAGTAGATAGAATGCTGATCTAGAGTCATGAAAACCTGAATTCAAATCCAACCTCAGATATTTACCAGCTGGGTAACTTTGGAAAAATCATTTTAATAGTCTTTGCCTTAGTATCTTAAATTTTAAAATAGGTCAGATAATAACACTTACCTCCCAGGGTTGATATGAGGATCAAATGAAATAACTGTAAAGTACTTAGTACAGTACCTAGTTCATAGTACTTCACCTATAAAGCATCTGAACACTGTAAATGGTAGGTAAAGGGCTTGAGAAGCCATTTTCAGAGCTTCTTATCCACCTTTGGTGTCCACTGTTATTCAGCTTTCACCAATGGATCCAAAAAAGTGTAGCATGCATAGTAGCCAAGCCTGAGAAAAATTACCTTGGCAAAAGGTATAAACTAGGTTGAGGGTAGCCAACAGTCCTCAAATCCATTAAAATGTTAAGCGGATGTCAACCTGAAGCATGTGAAAACTCCCCTGGAGGAATGGTTTGAGAAGAACATTTTGTTCCAACATCCATTAAAGTGGTTGAAGCAGGAATTATAAAGTGGTTAGAGCTTAGTCAGACACCAAAAATGACAAGGTCATCCACTATATCTCAGGCCATCACCAGTGATTTTGACTTAATCTTTCCATGCTTCAATGACTGGAAAAGAGAATGAAACTGACCACTTTGCTCAATGGTACATCCAATTCACAGAAAAGTCAAGATTCATCATATCATCTGAATTGGGGAATGTCATGAATGATGAACAACAATATCTTCTGTTTCTATGTTTGGAGGGTAAAGTCACGAACTTCAAAACTTCCTTTTCAAAAGGAAGGAATCAGTTCAGATATCTTATTTCTTAACTGGCTGCAGTACTATGGGATCAGATATCTTCTTTCTTTCTTCACTACTTTGCAGTTTTCTTTTTTTTGTATTGCCTTCTCTTTTAGATTGGAGACACCTTGAGGGCAGAGATTGTCTTTCTTCTTTTCTAATTTGTATCTCCATATTTAACAGATTGTCATATGCCTGAAACTTGATTGACATTTAATAAATATTTATTGGCTATTTGGTTCCTGACTATGTGACAAAACAAACCACTTAATCTTCATTTGCCTCAAGCAACTACTTAGGATTTATGTCCTAAATCACAGACTGACTTTTGATCTGAATTCCTAAAGGAAATTCACCTGCTATGAATTTCAGATGCTATCAGAATCATATCCATCATATATTCATGCTTTTGCATCTTAATAGTAATCTGCTATTCAATATTTTACATATGATGTTGAAATTTACAATTAAATATGTAATTACATTAATAAAGGACTATCTAAATTCTAGACTTTTAGTAAAATCTTCTTATCTCCTATTTGCTCCCTAATTCCTTTGTCTCCAGTCAGTTATGTGAAGACAGCACCACAGGTAAAATTCAATCTAACTCTTTTAGAACACATGAGTTGTACAGAGCATCATGTTGACTATACCTCCTTATTTGACCCTTATAAAAATTAATTCAGCAAGCATTCATTAAATGCTATCTATATACAAATCATTGTGCCAGAATCTGGGAATACAAAGATACAAATGAAAATTTTCTTGCCTTCAAGGAACTTCCATTCTATAGACAAGCAACAAAATTAATGTGGATAAAATTGTGTGTGTGTGTGTGTGTGTGTGTGTATGTGTGTGTGTATGTGTATAAGCAGAGAAAATTAAAGCAACTCCATTTTGTCTTCACTTCTTCAATTTTGTACTTATCCTATTTATCTTGTAATCACCACCTTGTCTACAATTTTTGTTACTGCTAAAACATCCTGGACAGTACTATTATGGTCACAAAAGATCACAAAAGATAGTGAAGCTGAAGAGCTTTACTTTTTACTAGTCCCCAGGAATAAATTGTCCATTCACAAGATAACAACTTCTCTATGTTTACCCTGCAAGCCCCCAGCAGCAGCTTGTCCAATCTTAAGGTACTGCATACTCAATTTATCTTGTGCCAAGATTAAAATCTATATAAGCTTCATCTTTTTGTTCCTTCAGAGAATCATCAATTCTGTGGGTGATTCTCCCTTTTCTGTAGAATTCAGACACCCTTATTGGTTCCTAAATTTATACTTTGGGTTTAAGTTTGATTTTGTTTTGTAAGTATTGGTTCTAGCATTGATTCTGGTTCCAGTTCATGGAAGCTCTAGAAATTTTACACAATATAAATTTACATATGCAGCCATTTGGGTTTGGGGAAGGAGTTAACAATTTGAGAGATCAAGAAAGGCTTCATGTAGGAGATAACACCTGAACTGAGCAATGTACAGACCTATGGCCATAAGGAGACTCCCTGTTCTCTCAGTTTCTCATGTCTGATAAATTTTGCCAACCCCAATTGAAGTGAACTTCTCCAACCATTCTCCAACAAATTTAATAATGATTTTTCAGATAAATAGAATAGCAATAATTATTGAGCATTTATCTAAAAATAATGATGTCTTTTCTGATGTTAATAAGTTACTTTTACTATGCATTATGAAAGCTACACACTAATGCTTTAACCCCATACATACAAAAATAAAATTGCCAAATCATCCTGTATTGTGAGGGAAATTATTATTTCATTCTCATACTGTTAATCACCATTGAATTAAGATCAGGATGACTCTCTCCTCAATCTTTTTCAGACCCCACTCAAGAGGGGAAACTCTTTTTTTTTTTTTTAATAACTTTTTATTGATAGAACGCATGCCAGGGTAATTTTTTACAACATTATCCCTTGCAGTCACTTCTGTTCCGATTTTTCCCCTCCCTCCCTCCACCCCTTCCCCCAGATGGCAAGCAGTCCTTTACATGTTGAATGGGTACAGTATATCCTAGATACAATATATGTGTGCAGAACCGAACAGTTTTCTTGTTGCACAGGGAGAATTGAATTCAGAAGGTATAAATAACCCGGGAAGAAAAACAAGAATGCAAGCAGTTTATATTCATTTCCCAGTGTTCTTTCTCTGGGTGTAGCTGCTTCTGTCCATCTTTGATCAATTAAAGTTCTCTTTATCGAAGAGATGCACTTCCATCAGAATACATCCTCAAACAGTATCGTTGTTGAGGTATATAATGATCTCCTGGTTCTGCTCATTTCACTTAGCATCAGTTCATGTAAGTCTCTCCAGTCCTCTCTGTATTCATCCTGCTGGTCATTCCTTACAGAACAATAATATTCCATAACATTCATATACCACAATTTACTCAACCATTCTCCAATTGATGGACATCCTTTCATTTTCCAGCTTCTAGCCACTACAAACAGGGCTGCCACAAACATTTTGGCACATACAGGTCCCTTTCCTTTCTTTAATATCTCTTTGGGCATAAGCCCAGTAGAAACACCGCTGGATCAAAGGGTATGCACAGTTTGATAACTTTTTGAGCATAGTTCCAAATTGCTCTCCAGAATGGCTGGATGTGTTCACAATTCCACCAACAATGGAGGGGAAACTCTTTATGTCCTACTAAGTTTTGGGTGGGAATAAATTATTTGATTAAATACCCCAAAGATGGGGGTAATTTGGAAGCAAATGACATGATTCAAATCATGTCCTCCAGATCCTCATTATAATTGGTCTACTTTGCATTATAACATTCATTTTCTTGATAATTGTTAAAAATCAATTGATTTCCTCCCTCAGAAATACCTACAGATCCAAGGGAATATAAGAGTTGGTTGAGTAAGTTCAATGATTTGTCTTTGGTCTAAGAGAGATGATTAAGTGACCATCTTTTTGTTAAAAAAAATACTAGAATTATTGATAGATTGCTTAATTAACTAAAAAAAAAAACAAGCAAAAACAAATCTTATAAGGAAAACTGTATTCATTAGCCAAAGGTGAAAAAATGAAAATATAAAATCAACTCAAATCAAGAGAACTGAAACTGGCAAAAATAATTTGTTTTCCTTAGTGACTTCCTGGAAAATAGAATACATACAATTGTCTGATTTAGATTACAATTGGTTTTGTTTTGTTTTGAAGTACTCTTCACAAAAACAATTCTATTAGAAATCAGAAAGTAGGACAACAAAGAGCTTGGGGAAGCCTTCATGTCAATGATTCTATTTCTCTCTGAATTCCTCATAAACCCCCTGTCCCTATAAAACAATCTCAGCAGACTGACTAAACCAGATTGAAGGTAGCCAACAGGCTTCAAACCCATCAGTAAGATAGAAGGATATCTACTCCAAACATGTAAAGACTTTCCTCAGCAGATTAGATGAGTGAAAATAATTCATTCCAATGGTCATAAGGGCATTTGAAGTAAGTACTATGGAGCACACTGGACTTGATCAATCATTCACTGCAGCCTGGGCCAATGGTAGTCATCCTAACTTTTGTCTTGTAGTTGAAATTCCATGAGACAATGAGGCTGACAACTTTGTGTTTCTCTGTCTCATTTAAATCCAATTTCCATAAGGCAAATCTGTGATGTCATTGTTTCTCTTCAAAAATGAAAATACTAGAATGTTGAAAAGAAGATGGTAGAGAAAAGCAATGGCTAACCTGAGCTCTCCCCAATCCCTCCAAACAACTTTAATGACTAAAACCAGATTCTGGAGTGACAAAACAAAAGAGAAGGCAAAATAATTTTTTCAGCTAAAGACAACTTCGAAAGTGGGCAGGAAAGATCTGTCACAACCAGGTAAGATTGGATCATAGCCAGTTCAAAATAGGACCAATAAACCAGAAGTAGATTTTGAGAGCAACTGATTCTGCAAGTATAGTAGCTACTTCTAGAGTTCTTTGCCACAGGCAGAAAGGGGATTGAACAATTGGACAGAAAATTACAATATTTTGGTCGTTGTTGTTTTGTCAGTATTGTGGACAAAAAAAAATTGCTTTGCCCATTATTAGATTTGGGTCACAGTCCTGGATGGCAATTTTATTTTATTTTATTTATTTTTTTTATGGTTTTTCTTTTTTTTCTTTTTTTTTTTTAATTTTTATTTAATGATTTCTTTATATTGACAACATTATCCCTTGCACTCGTTTCTTTTCTGATTTTTTTCCCCTCCCTCCCTCCACCCCCTCCCCTAGATGGCAAGCAGTTCTTTATATGTTGGATATGTTTCAGTACACTGGATGGCAATTTTAGAATGAAAAGGAACACTACCACACCAGATCTTGTAACCACAGTAAAGAAGGAAGTCTCATCACAGTCCAGACCAGAGGACAGACCAGGAGAAGAGTAAACATGTCTCTCCCTGTACCCATAACATCTTAAAAGAACTGAAACCTTACAATTTCTTAGAAATCATCTCTGACGGGGACTTCCGGTTAAGATGGCGGAGAGGAGGCTCACAGCTGCATAAGCTCCGCGCTTTCTCTCACTATCCAATACATTACAAGCCTCTGAATCAATGCTTGACTGAAAAAAACCCACATATAGTTACCAAGAGAAGCCATCCTTGAGATCCGCCAAGAAAGGTCTGTCTTTACTGGAGGGCTGGGATGGTTTTAGATCGGGCGCAGGCTGAGGGCAGCGGCAGCGAGAGCACGGGAGCAGACTGGAGAGGGGGTGGGGAGTGATCGCAGCCGTCTCTGCGGGGAGAGCTTCGCTACAGGTTTGGATACTTTACTCCAGCAGCAAGTCAGCAGCCCAGCAGAGAAGCTAAAAACACCGGGGCTGAAGAACACAACCCCAAACAGCTGGAGTCTCTCGAGACCTGGCCGCCCCCCTTCCCCCCCCCCCCCCACAGTGACTCAGCACGCTCTGGGATCTCAGAGCGCAGGCGCAGCACAGTCCTGCTAGTGCCTCACTGCTGCCCCCTGCAGTCTGTAGAGGAAGCTCGATAACATACCCAACCCCTCCCCCAAAGAAAGACTCCAGTTTTTTTCTGTTTTTCTTTGGTAGTTTGTCTCTGATTAATAGACAGAATGAGCAAGAAGCTGAAGAGGACTTTAACCCTTGACAGCTTCTACACAGATAGAGAGCAGACTCTAAATCCTGAGGAGACTAAAAACAGGCAGTCCCCAGGTGAATCCCCAAAGGAGGAGATCATCTGTTCCTCAGCACAGATGAACCTCATAGAAGTGATTAAAAAGGCTCTCACAAGGGAGCTAGAAGAAAAATGGGGAAAGCAGAGTGAGGCTTGGCAAAAGGAGAGAGAAGCTTGGGAAAAGGAGAGGGAGGCTTGGCAAAAGAGCCTGGAGAAAGTTAAAGAGAGAGTGGATAAAGAAGTAAAATCCTTGAAAAATAGGATTGGTGAACTGGAAAACAAAATTGGCGAAATGGAAAAAAATTCCACAGAACAAAAGAACTCAATTGGACAATTAGAAAAAAGATTTTAAAAAAGTGAGTGAAGAGAACACTTCACTGAAAATCAGACTTGAACAAGTGGAATTGAATGACTCGAGGAGACAAGAAGAATCAGTCAAGCAAATCCAAAAAAATCAAACAATGGAGAAAAATGTGAAATACCTTCTGGGGAAGACAACAGACCTGGAAAACAGATCCAGGAGAGACAATCTGAGAATCATTGGACTCCCAGAAAAACATGATGAAAAAAAGAGCCTGGACACTATTTTCCAGGAAATTATCAAAGAGAACTGCACAGAAGTCATAGGAACAGAGGAAAAAATAAACATTGAAAGGATTCATCGATCACCCACTGAAAGGGATCCTAAAATCAAAACACCAAGGAATATAGTGGCCAAATGCCAGAACCCTCAGATGAAGGAAAAAATATTGCAAGCGGCTAGAAAAACCCAATTCAAGTATCAAGGAGCCACAATAAGGATCACCCAGGATCTGGCAGCATCCACATTAAAAGATCGAAGGGCCTGGAATATGATATTCCGAAAGGCTAAGGAACTTGGTATGCAACCAAAAATAACCTACCCAGCGAGAATGAGCATCTTTTTCCAGGGAAGAAGATGGACATTCAACGAAGTAAACGGATTTCATCTATTTCTGATGAAAAAACCAGAACTTAACAAAAAGTTTGATCTACAAATATAGAACTCAAGAGAAATCTAAAAAGGTAAAGATTAATCTTGGGAACTATATTTTGACTATATAGATGTATAAAGAATACATGTATACCTTGTTCTAGAAATTGATGTGGAAAGGACATTGTATCAGAAAAAGGGTAAAGTGGGGGTAGTACATCTCATGAAGAGGCATAGGAAACCTATTATATCTGAGAGAAAGAATGGAGGGGGATAAATATAGTGGGTATCTTACTGCCTTCAGAATTGGCTTTAAGTGAAAAATCTTAAGACATATTCAATCTATGGTAAAACTTCTCCCACCTCATTGAAAAGTGAGAAGGGAAAAGTGAAAAGGGAAGGAATAAGCTAAGCGGAAGGGAATACGGGAACTGGGAGGGAAAGGGGTAAGATAGGGGGAGGAACTCTAAGGTGGGGGGAGGGATACTAAAAAGGGAGAGCTGTGAGAAGCAAGTGGTGCTCACAAGCTTAATACTGGGAAGGGGGGGAAAGGGGAAAGAAGGGAGAAAAGCATAAACCGGGGTTAACAAGATGGCAAGTAATACAGAATTGGTCATTCTAACCATAAATGTGAATGGGGTAAACTCCCCCATAAAGAGGAAGCGGTTAGCAGAATGGATTAAAAGCCAGAATCCTACAATATGTTGTTTACAGGAAACACACCTGAAGCGGGGAGATACATGCAGGTTAAAGGTAAAAGGTTGGAGCAAAATCTACTATGCTTCAGGTGAAGTCAAAAAAGCAGGGGTAGCCATCCTGATCTCAGATCAAGCTAAAGCAAAAATTGACCTAATTAAAAGAGATAAGGAAGGACACTATATCTTGCTAAAGGGTAGCATGGATAATGAAGCACTATCTATATTAAACATATATGCACCAAGTGGGGTAGCATCTAAATTCTTAAAAGAGAAACTAAGAGAGCTGCAAGAAGAAATAGACAGTAAAACTATAATAGTGGGAGATCTCAACCTTGCACTCTCAGAATTAGATAAATCAAACCACAAAATAAATAAGAAAGAAGTCAAAGAGGTAAATAGAATACTAGAAAAGTTAGATATGATAGATCTCTGGAGAAAATGTAATGGAGACAGAAAGGAATACACTTTCTTTTCAGCAGTTCATGGAACCTATACAAAAATTGACCATATATTAGGACATAAAAACCTCAAACTCAAATGTAGTAAGGCAGAAATAGTAAATGCATCCTTTTCAGACCACGATGCAATGAAAATTACATTCAACAAAAAAGCAGGGGGAAGTAGACCAAAAAATAATTGGAAACTAAATAATCTCATACTAAAGAATGATTGGATGAAACAGCAAATCATAGACATAATTAATAACTTCACCCAAGAAAACGATAATAATGAGACATCATACCAAAATGTATGGGATGCAGCCAAAGCGGTAATAAGGGGAAATTTCATATCTCTAGAGGCCTATTTGTATAAAATAGAGAAAGAGAAGGTCAATGAATTGGGTTTGCAATTAAAAATGCTAGAAAAGGAACAAATTAAAAACCCCCCGTCAAACACTAAACTTGAAATTCTAAAAATAAAAGGTGAGATCAATAAAATTGAAAGTAAAAAAACTATTGAATTGATTAATAAAACTAAGAGTTGGTTCTATGAAAAAACCAACAAAATAGACAAACCCTTAGTAAATCTGATTAAAAAAAGGAAAGAGGAAAATCAAATTGTTAGTCTTAAAAATGAAAAGGGAGAACTCGCCACTAACGAAGAGGAAATTAGAGCAATAATTAGGAGTTACTTTCCCAACTTTATGCCAATAAATTCGACAACTTAAATGAAATAGAAAAATACCTCCAAAAATATAGCTTGCCCAAACTAACAGAGGAAGAAGTAAATATCCTAAACAGTCCCATCTCAGAAAAAGAAATAGAACAAACTATCAATCAACTCCCTAAGAAAAAATCCCCAGGACCAGATGGATTTACATGTGAATTCTACGAAACATTTAAAGAACAATTAACTCCAATGTTATATAAACTATTTGAAAAAATAGGGATTGAAGGAGTCCTACCAAACTCCTTTTATGACACAGACATGGTACTGATACCTAAACCAGGTAGGCTGAAAACAGAGAAAGAAAATTATAGACCAATCTCCCTAATGAATATTGATGCTAAAATCTTAAATAAAATATTAGCAAAAAGATTACAGAAAATCATCACCAGGATAATACACTATGACCAAGTAGGATTTATACCAGGAATGCAGGGCTGGTTCAATATTAGGAAAACTATTAGCATAATTGACTATATCAATAACCAAACAAACAAAAACCATATGATCATCTCAATAGATGCAGAAAAAGCATTTGATAAAATCCAACATCCATTCCTAATAAAAACACTTGAGAGCATAGGAATAAATGGACTTTTCCTTAAAATAGTCAGGAGCATATATTTAAAACCATCAGTAAGCATCATATGCAATGGGGAAAAACTGGAACCTTTACCAGTAAGATCTGGAGTGAAGCAAGGTTGCCCACTATCACCATTATTATTTAATATCGTATTAGAAACACTAGCCTCGGCAATAAGAGTCGAGAAAGAAATTAAAGGAATTAGAGTAGGCAATGAGGAAACCAAACTATCACTCTTTGCAGATGATATGATGGTATACCTAGAGAACCCCAGAGATTCTACTAAAAAGCTATTGGAAATAATTCATAATTTTAGCAAAGTAGCTGGCTACAAAATAAATCCCCATAAATCCTCAGCATTTTTATATATCACCAACAAAACCCAACAGCAAGAGATACAAAGAGAAATTCCATTCAGAATAACTGTTGATACCATAAAATATTTGGGAATCTATCTACCAAAGGAAAGTCAGGAATTATATGAGCAAAATTATAAAAAAGTCTCCACACAAATAAAGTCAGACTTAAATAATTGGAAAAATATTAAGTGCTCTTGGATCGGCCGAGCAAACATAATAAAGATGACAATACTCCCTAAACTAATCTATTTATTTAGTGCTATACCAATCAGACTTCCAAGAAAATATTTTATTGATCTAGAAAAAATAACAACAAAATTCATATGGAACAATAAAAAGTTGAGAATCTCAAGGGAATTAATGAAAAAAAAAATCAAATGAAGGTGGCCTAGCTGTACCTGATCTAAAATTATATTATAAAGCAGCAGTCACCAAAACCATTTGGTATTGGCTAAGAAATAGATTAGTGGATCAGTGGAAAAGGCTAGGTTCACAAGACAGAATAGTCAATTATAGCAATCTAGTGTTTGACAAACCCAAAGCCCCTAACTTCTGGGAAAAGAATTCATTATTTGATAAAAACTGCTGGGATAATTGGAAATTAGTATGGCAGAAATTAGGCATGGACCCACACTTAACACCATATACCAAGATAAGATCAAAATGGGTCAATGACCTAGGCATAAAGAAAGAGATTATAAATAAATTAGAGGAACATAGAATAGTTTATCTCTCAGACTTGTGGAGGAGAAAGAAATTTGTGACCAAAGATGAACTAGAGACCATTACTGATCACAAAATAGAAAATTTCGATTACATCAAATTAAAAAGCCTTTGTACAAATAAAACTAATGCAAACAAGATTAGAAGGGAAGCAACAAACTGGGAAAACATTTTCACAGTTAAAGGTTCTGATAAAGGCCTCATTTCCAAAATATATAGAGAACTGACTCAAATTTATAAGAAATCAAGCCATTCTCCAATTGATAAATGGTCAAAGGATATGAACAGACAATTTTCAGAGGATGAAATTGAAACTATTACCACTCATATGAAAGAGTGTTCCAAATCATTATTGATCAGAGAAATGCAAATTAAGACAACTCTGAGATACCACTACACACTTGTCAGATTGGCTAAGATGACAGGAAAAAATAATGATGAAGTTGGAGGGGATGCGGGAAAACTGGGACACTATTGCATTGTTGGTGGAGTTGTGAACGAATCCAACCATTCTGGAGAGCAATCTGGAATTATGCCCAAAAAATTATCAAATTGTGCATACCCTTTGATCCAGCAGTGTTTCTATTGGGCTTATATCCCAAAGAAATACTAAAGAAGGGAAAGGGACCTGTATGTGCCAAAATGTTTGTAGCAGCCCTGTTTGTAGTGGCTAGAAACTGGAAAATGAATGGATGCCCATCAATTGGAGAATGGCTGGGTAAATTATGGTATATGAATGTTATGGAATATTATTGTTCTGTAAGAAATGACCAGCAGGATGAATACAGAGAGGACTGGCGAGACTTACATGAACTGATGCTAAGTGAAATGAGCAGAACTAGGAGATCATTATACACTTCGACAACGATATTGTATGAGGACATATTTTGATGGAAGGGGATTTCTTTGACAAAGAGATCTGAGTTTCATTTGATAAATGACGGACAAAAGCAGCTACACCCAAAGAAAGAACACTGGGAAACGAATGTGAACTATCTGCATTTTTGTTTTTCTTCCCGGGTTATTTATACCTTCTGAATCCAATTCTCCCTATGCAACAAGAGAACTGTTCGGTTCTGCAAACATATATTGTATCTAGGATATACTGCAACATATCCAACATATAAAGGACTGCTTGCCATCTAGGGGAGGGGGTGGAGGGAGGGAAGGAAAAAAAATTGGAACAGAAACGAGTGTCAATATAAAGTAATTATTAAATAAAAATTAAAAAAAAAATCATCTCTGACAACAAAACCATAGAGACTTGGGACAAGGTGCCCTCCATACTGGAAGTAGATTTTAGTAAAGGATTAAAATTCAAAAAAACAGCCTGGAAACCTGAATAAACCTCAGGAAAAACATTGTTACTATGAGGGGGGGGAGAGAATGTTACCATGGTAACAATGAAAATAAAAACATATTCAGAAGACAACAAAAACAAAATTTTTACATCTAAAGCCTCAAATAAAACAATAATTGTTCTCAGGCTATGAAAGGGCTCAAAAGGATTTTAAAAATCAAATAAGAGAAGTAGAGGAAAAATCGGGAACAGGAATGAGAGTGATATAAGAAAATCATGAAAAAGAGTCAACAGTTTGCTTGGCACTAAAAAATACTTTAAAAAATGCACACAAAAAACAGGCTAAAGGATAAAAGGGGTACAAAAACTCAATGAGAAGAATAATATAAAAAACATAACTAGCCAAATAGAAAAAAAGATACAAAAAAACTAACTGAAGCAAAGAATTATTTTAAGGAGTTAAAGGAGGTACACAATCTCACTGAAGAAAATGCTTTCTTAATTGAATTGAAAAAAATGTGAGCCAATAATTTTTGAGACATTAAGCAACAATTAAAAATGAAAAAAAAAATCAATATGAAATATCTCATTGAAAAAATAACTTACCTGGAAAATCAATCCAGGAGAAATAATTTTAAAATTAAAAATTAAATAAAAACAATGTGAAAGTCATGATCAAAAAAAGAATATTATCTTTCAAGAAACAATCAAAGAAAATTTCCTTGTTATTCTGGAACTGGAGGATAAACTAGAAAATATAAGAATCCACCAATTACCTTCTAAAGGAGATTCCAAAATAAAACCTTCCAGACCTATTATAGCCAAATTGCTAAATTTCCAGGACAAGAAAAAACTATTGCAAGCAATAGAAAGAAAAAATTTAAGTATTATGGAGCCATATTCAGATTAACACAATATTTAAGCAGTTTTTACATTCATGGATTGGAGGCTTTAGAATATGATATTCTGAAAAGTTTAGGATTACAACCAAGAATCACTTACACAACAAAATTGAGTTTAATACTTTAGGAAAAAAAAAGATAATCAAATATTCAATCAAATAAAGGATTTTCAAGTATTTCTTTTGAAAGATTATAACTAAATAGAAAATTTCACTTTCAAAAACAAATCTCAAGAGAGGCATGATAAAATAATTGTAAAAGACTTAGTAGAATTAAACTTTACATTCCTACATGGGAAGATAATATTGCTAACTCATAAGAACTTTCTCATTATTAGTTCAGTTAGAAGGAGCACAAGTAGAAGGCTCAGGTGTGAATTGAATATTTTGGCATGATCTCTTAAGGAAATAAAATTACGGTTTCAGAAAGAGGTATATACTAAGAGAAAAGGAAAGGAAAAGGTAGAATGGGGCAGATTATCTCACATAAAAGAGGCAAGACTTTTACAGTAGAGAAAAAGATGGAGGAAGTAGTGGAAAATTCTTGAATTTTTTTCTTATTTGGATTGGTTGAGAGAATAACATTTTTGAATACTGATAGCTGTCTTGCCCTTCAGGAAAGTAAAATAGCAAGAGGATAAGAAAAGGAGGAGTGCTTATAGAAAGGAGGGTGAATTGGGGGAGGCAATATTAAGAAGAAAAACACTTTTGAGGAGGCACAGAGTGAAAGAATAGAGACAATTGAATAAGATGAAGGAGAAATTGGATAGAGGAAAATGCAATTAATAATTATATCTTTTAAAAAAAAGATTTGAAGCAGATTTCTCTGATAAAGGCCTCATCTCTCAAATATGTAGAAAAGTGAGTCAAATTCAAAAAAAAATGAGCCCTTTTTCAATTGACAATCATTTTCAGATGAAGTTATCAAAGATATTTTTAGCCATATAAAAAACAAATTGTTCTAAAACACTATTCTAGCATGTATTAAATCGACTAACAAAACAGAAAAGGAAAATAACAAATATTGGAGAAGATGTGAACAAATTGCGACACTAATGCATTTTTGGTGGAGTTCTGAATTGATTCAACCATTATGTGGAGCAATTTGGAACTATGCTCAAAGGATTGTCAAATCATGTAAACTCTAACCAAAAAGAGATAGAAAAAGAAAATAAAAAGAATTTATATGTATAAAATATTTATAGAATCTCTTTATGTGGTATCAAAGAATTGAAAATTAAGGAGATCCCTATTAATTCAGAATTCACTGAGCAAGCTGTGGTGTATAATTATGAAGGAATGCTATTGTGCTATAAGAACTGATGAGCAGGGTGCTCTCAGAAAAACCTGGAAAGACTTATATGAACTGCTGCTAACTGAAATGAGTAGAACCAAGACAACACTGTACACAATAACAGCAATATTATAAACAGATCAATTCTGAATGACTTAGATATTCTCAGCAATACAATGATCCAAATCAAGTCTGAAGGTTATATAATGAAAAATTCTATCTATCCCCAGAAAGAGAATTGGTAGAGCCTGAATACAGAGGGAAGAACACTTTTTAAACTTTATTTTTCTTGGGTTTTTATTTTGCCCTGTTTTCTTTAACAACTAATACTAGACATGTATAGTCTGTATCAAATTGTTTGTCTTCTTAATGAGGGAGGTAAAGAGGAAAGGGAAAGAATTCAAAATTTTATTTTATTCATTTTTTGTTTTTATTTTGTTGTTTTTCTTGTTGCAAGATAATTGGGATCAAGTGACTTGCCCAGGGTCACACAGCTACTAAGTATTAAGTGTTTGAGGCCAGATTTAAGCTCAGGTTCTCATGACTCCAGGGCTAGTGATACAGATTCATTACACCACATACCTGTTTCAAGAACTTGACACTGAAAAAAAACATTAAAAATTGTTTTTGCATGTAAATGGGAAAAATGAAATACTAAATAAAGTGAAAAAGTTAAGTTTGAACAACAATATCACACTTAGCTTATAGACACTTTACAATTATGTCACAATCACAAAGAAAACAATTTATTTTTGATGCTAGGGAAAACTTTATCTGAAAATTAAACTTTTCTTCTCCATATATAATAAACTGAAAATAATCATTTTAACAAAATTTTGTTGAATTAAAATAAATTAACTAATGACTTCATAAGTGGTAGAAAATGTTCTATTTCAAAAGTGTTCTCATAAAAGGAAGAAATAGAAGAAGCTTACTTTAATAGGACTTTACATTCCTAGAACTACAAGAGACCTTAAGAAGGGAGTTATTGAAAAGTTTAAAGTCAAATAGACATGACATTGTCAGGGTTATAGCTTTAAGCATCAAGAATGTCAGATTTTCTATTAGAAAGATAAAGTCATTCCTAGCAAACTTTCATTCCTGGAAAGCAATTTGCTCACTCCTTCTACCTGAGGCAGAATAAGGATGGAAACTATTTTTAGTGGTTGTTTAGAGTTGTTAGAATGCAAGCTGGAGACACATGCTTTTTTTTTATAAACTATAACTGGAAGGAGACAATAATTCTCCATCAATAATATCTCTATATTTTGACATGTTTCACTCACTTCTTAGTAACACTGACAAGAGGCTATCTATGTGAAAAATGTGTCATTATTTACACTAAATCTTGAGTCAGATGAGTCAAATATTATGTGGATACAAAGTTCCTTGCCTAGGTCATGTAAATGAATATACCTAGGAACAGGGAACCATTTGACTAAGTCCCTTATCTTAGACACCTATGCATGTAAAATATATGTGTATACATATTTGTACATCCATGTATACTTTCTAATCCCTCAAAATGTTATCTTGAGTGGGTTAAGTGCTTATTCTAGTGGTATATTCTATAATATTTCAATCAACATTATTTCCCAATAAATCAGTATTATCATTGTTATATTTGATTAAAAACCAGGTTGTTTGCAAAAAAAAAAAAAAATACTGGGGGGAGGAGGATTCTGAAAAGGTGGCTGAGTAGGTTGCTAAATTTCATGCTCTCCAGATTTCACCTAAAACAGATTAAATTTGTGCCTCAGGGCAAACAAATATTGATGAACAACAAAGAAGACTTGAATTAGAATAGAAGTCCTCCAGGTACAGCCTGAAAAGATCTAAAGAAAGACCCCAGGTTGTAGATTAACCAGTTTGAATGCAAACACCTCAAGGCTAGCTCCTTAGAAACACCAAAAAGAACCTCCTGGGGCTAGCTGAGTTTGGCAGGAGTCTCAGCTGGAACGGAAGAAACTTTCATCTCCAAACTGTTTGGAGTCCTAGGTCTGAGTCCTGGAAGATTGAGTGAATCTCTGCTTATTAGGAATGCCCTGCCCTGTTGTGTTAAATAGACACAATCCTGGGCAAGAAGAAATCAGCTGACCAAGTGAATGCAGAAGCAGTGGGGTAGGGTCCCTGCTGGCTTCCAACACTTAAAACACTTACAAGAAGGTGGAGTTTTTGTTTTGAGATTTCAGTGAAGTAAAGCTAGAGGTACCATCCTCCCACCCTATGACTTGAGATGCTTGCACTAATACTTTTCATTAAAAATGAATTGGCAAAGAAGAAAGAACACAATCATAGAAACTTTCTATAGCAACGGGGAATACTGGGGTTATTCCTTAGAAAAAGACACTGACGTAAAAAAGTTTCTTCTATCCCAAAGAGTAACACTACATGACTTCTTGCCCAGAGAAAATTTACTGAAAAACTCTAAAAGAATTTAAAAATCAAATGAGAGATAGATAAAATAAATAAATGAATGAATGAACCATGTTTCCCTCCCAAAAAAATGAAAAAATAGTAACTAGAAAAGGAAATACAGAGTCTTCAAGATGAAAATAATTCTTTGAAAATTAGAATTGGGCAAGGGGAAGCCAGTGAAGCTATAAGAGACCAAGAGATAACAAAACACAATATAAAGAATGGAAAAATAGAACAGATTGTGAAATATAAGAAAAACAAGATATCTGGAGAACAAATCAACAAGAGAAAATATAAGAATAATTAAACTACCTTAAAGCTATGAGCAAAAAAAAAAAAAAAAAAATCAACACAATAATCTAAGAAAATTGTCCCAGAATGATATAACATGAAATGAAAGTAGAAATAGAAAAAAAAAAAAATCCAACAATCACCAACAAGGAGATTCTTTATGGAAAACACAAATTTCAAAACACCCAGATCAAAGAGATAATTTTGTAAGAAACAAGAAAAATATAAATATGCTGGAGCTTCAATTAGAATTGTAAAGGATTCATCAGCAACCATAATAAAAGATCACAGGTCCTGGAATACTATATACCAGCAATCAAAAGAATTAGGGCTATGGCCAAAAATGTCATATCCAACAAAATTATGCATAATATTGAATGTAAAACAGTGGACATTTAACAAACTTTCAGATTTTCAGGACATTCATTCAACCAAATCCAAACTCAACAAAAAAGTTAACGTATAACAATTAAAATTAGTGTCAAAGAAGTCAACATTGACTAATTGATTAATTTTTTTAACATGGAAAAATGTATACTATATGTTTTAGACTGGCATCAGTTACATGCTAAAAAGAAAAGTTGGGACAATATTAAGGTGAAAATAGTAATTATGTTATACAAGTGAGATGCAGAGGAAGAACAGACACAGAGGCATTAGAGGGGGAAGGAGGGATCATAGTTCTGAAAACCTACCCACTTTGGTTAAACAGGCAACACTGCCTATGTACCATTAACAGTATAGCATCCTTAAAAATCTATAAAGAAATAAAGGAAGATAGATAGGTAGACTAGGAAGCAAATGATGGGAAAAGAAGACAAGGGAAGGATCCATATATGTGTGGGAAAAGGTTAAATAACAGCAAGGTAAGTTAAGAAGCAGAATTAAAACAAAAAACATTAGCAAGAATAGGAAAGATACATATGTGTGTTTCTATAGATAGATAAATTGACAGATAGATGGATAGATAGATTTAGATATTTATATAGAAATACATATATATTTATGTAGATAAATACACATTTATCTATCTATCTATATGTAGAATATAGCATCCTCACTTAACCGTAGACTGCTTAATAGAGATGAGGGTAATGAAAAAGGAAAAAAAAATAAATTAAAAAAGGTTTGCATCAGAAAATCAAAGAACAACTTATAAAAAAGCAAAGAAAAGACAGATACTCATGAATATAATTTCTTCCACTACTATATTTTCTTTCTTGAACTGGTAATTTCTATTTATATATTTTGAATTCTCTCTCATGTTATGTTGGACACATGATAATGTTCTGTTCTGTCTCGTTTATTTTGTTTGCCTTTTCTGTTTTTTATAAAAACAAATTAAAAGAAAAAGGCCTACAAATCTCCAATAGTAAAAACAACAATAAAAAAAAAATGGTAGTCCACAGTAGATCAAAATAGAAATTATATCCACAGAGAAATCTTTTTATAACATATAAGATTTTTAGGTAGAATGTGTAAAACAAATATGAGCCACTATTTTCATTGTCCTAAAGGGCTAATCCCTTTCAGAGTTCTGTGGGTGTTTCTCTTTGTATTCTTTTGTTCATATTTTATGTACCCAGGTTTCCACCATGAAATACAAAAACATGTTGCTTTTATGTTATGAACTTGATTTTAGTCTTAGTGCTTTTAAAATCTACTTATTTTTAAAGAACAGTTTTTTCCTATTTAAATAAGTTGTATGGGGAAGTTGTTTTGATTTATTTAATTTTGCTTTGTTTTAATAATAGCCATTGTCAATGGAATCATGGTTTATCACAAATTCCTATTTATCCAGAATGATTGGGAAATACAGTATTCTAGTTTTGTGACTCTTTTGATATGTTGGGCCATGTTTTGCACAAGTCAGACTAGTGATTAGAATTCTTGGATAAGAATTCAATGAGGCACTTGTGGATCATAAAATGCAATAAAAGCAACTTTACTAGTGGCAACGGATAAGGTTCCTAAGGATAAAAAGATACTAATTCAGATAAAAGGGTTACTGCTCTCCATTTTCATTCACCAGAACAATTAAACACATATAAGTTCAAGAAGAGTCTCCCTATAGAGGAAGACCTTGCTGAACTCTCTAATATTGTTATGCAATAGGCTTGATCTTTTACGATATAAGATATGATTGTTTCTTGTCATTTTCCTCTTTTTCATCATTTAAAAGAGAAAGGGAGGATATATAGCAAATAGACAAATATATGTTGTTGTTGTTGTTGTTGTTTTTTTCAATTATTCTTTCTGGGTAATTTTTAAAAGATATATAAAGACTCTGACAAATACTTTCAATTAGCTGAAAAGTATTCCTTGTTCAGTCATTTCAGTCACGTTCAACTCTTTGTGACTCCTTTTTGGTGGATTTCTTGGCAAATGTACTGTGGTTTGCCATTTTCTTTTTCATCTCATTTTATAAATGAAGAACTGAGGCAAACAGCATTAAATCACTTGCCCAGGGTCATAAAGCTAATTATCTATCCATTATACCAGATAATTCCTCATTAACAGCAATGATTAAAAAATATAAAAAAATAAAATAAAACAAAACAACAATTCTAAATTATGAAAGGAACTACAATAAAGTTTAATTGAGATAAACTACTGAATCATGGTTCTTATTCATGCATATGTTATGATTTAATCTGCGATCACTTCATATTTTTTTTAATATTATCTGGCCCTGAAATTTCTATTTTACAGCAGTATTTTATTTACCAAGTGTATCTTAATTAGTTCTGGTAAGATTGCATATTTTAATCATTTTGGATACTTCTTAACCTTTTGTCAATGAAAGCAGGTGTTTTCTCCCTTCAAATACAGAAAAGATATGTATTTTAAGACAATGAATGAATCTCCAATTAAACATATCCCTGAGCAAATAAATTAAAAGACATTATCACTATTGACATTATTAAAACATATTAAGATTTTAAATGAATTATTCCTATTGATATACTGGTAAGATTATGACAAATAACAAATATGAATGCATAATCCCTAACCTCAAGGATTTTATATTCACTAAAGAAGAAAGCCAAGCCACAAACCTAATTTTTTTTTTTCTAAATAAATTCATTCCTTATAGGAGCTAGAATATTAGACTTTCATTATGAAAAACCTAATATATCTAATATTTAACTGAACAGATAACTCATTCCTCTGATGCTATACAATCTTATTATTTTATGACAAGTTCAGTCTCAGAATCTAAAAGATTAAAAGATTTGAATAGTTACACCAAACCACTAATTTTACCAAAGATGTTAAATGATTGTTCTGTGGGAAATGATAACCATGATGTTCTCAGAAAAACCTGGAAATACCTCCATAAACTGAAGCAAAGGGAAATGTACTGTGTACAAAGTAATAGCAACACTGAGGGATGATCCGTTGTGTCGATATGTGAATGGTCCACAAGTGCTCTGAAAGACTTATGGAGAAAAATACTATGCCTATTGAGAAAAAGAACTGTATGTTTGAATATAGATTGAAGCATATTTTTTTTTAGCTTTTTTTTTTGAGGGTTATTTTGTGTGTGTGTGTGTGTGTGTGTGTGTGTGTGTGTGTGTGTGTGTGTGTGCATGGTGAGAGATTTATGGTTTCTTTTACAACATGACTTTTACAGAAACATTTTGCATGTGCCTTCTTAAAGGGAGGTAGTGTGAGGAGGAAAAGAGAGAATCTGGAACTCAAAAATTTAAAAACAAATGTAAAATCAGTTTTACATGTTACTGAGGAAAATTTAAATATTAAATATAAAAAGATTCACTTACACTAATAATTCTTTTAGAAAAATGAACTGGCAAAAAAGAAAGAATCCTACCATAGAAACTTAATATAGGAACAGGGAAGACTAGAGGTTCATCATCAGGGGAGGACACTGAAGTAAAAAAAGCTTCTTTTACTCCAAAGAATAATATGAAATGATTCCCTGCCTAGAGAGAATTTATAGAAGAAATTCAAAAAAATTTCAGAATCAAAAGAGGAACATTGAGGAAAAACTAAAAAAAAAAAATAAATAAATCCAAGAAAAACAAAATTATGACAAAATAATTAACCAACTTAAAAAGGAAATAGAGTTCAAAGATGAAAATAACTCTTTGAAAATTAGAATTGAGACTAGTTGATCAATGGAATAGGTTAGGTTCAAAGGACAAAACAGCCAATAACTTTAATAATCTAGTGTTTGACAAACCCAAAGACCCCAGTTTTTGGGATAAGAATGCATTATTTGACAAGAATTGCTGGGAAAATTGGAAATTAGTATGAAAATTAGAATTGGGCAAGGGAAAGGCAATAAAGTTATGAGGGACCAGTAAATAACAAATTCTAAAGAATTTAGGAAAAAATCCATATTCTAAAGAATGAAAAAATAGAAAATGAAAAAATAATGTCTTATGAGAAAAATGACAGATCTGGAGAACAGATCAAGAGAAAATATAAGAATTACTGGACTCCCTGAAAGTTGTGACCAATAGAAAAGCCTTGACACAATGCAAGAAATAATTCAAGAAAATTGTCCTGGAGTTAAAGGACATGAGAGGAAAATAGATATAGAAAAAATTCACTGAACACTACCTCAACAAGATCTTTTGTGGAAAACATATAAGAATATTATTTCTAATTTCAAATCACCAGCTCAAAAAGTAAGTTTTGCAAGAAACAAGAAAAAAAAAATTCAAATGCACTGGAGTCATAATTAGAATTGTACAGGACTGATCAGAGGCCACAATAAAAGAATGCAGGTCCTGGAATCATATCTACTGACAATCAAAAAGACTAGACCTAAGGCCAAAAATATCATATCCAGCAAAATTACCTATAATACTGAATGAGAAAAAATGGACATTCAACAAACTTGCAGATTTTCAGAGCTTTCTATCAACCAAACCTGAACTTAATAGAAATTTTTTACATATAAGAGCCATAATCAAAGATCAGTTTTAAGGACTTCCACATTGACAAATCAGTTACTTTTTTAATGAGAAATTTATAGAATATGTCTAAGATTGAATTCAACAATATGGTAGCACAAAAGTAAGATTGGGGCAGAGTTAAGGTAAAAATAGTAATTATGTTATATAATTGAGGTGCAGTAAAGGCATTAGAGGGGGGAGAAAGACTCATAGTTTTGAAAACCTACTCACATCAGGAATTAGTTAAACAGGCAACATTACATATATATCATGAAAGGTATAGCACCTTCCAAAATCTAAAAAGAAATAAAGAGGAAGCAGGAGGGATGAGTAGTCCGGGAAGCAAAGAGTGAGAGAAGACAAGGGAGGGATCCATGGATGAGAGGAGGTTAAATAGTAGCAAGGCAACTTATGAAGCAGAATTTAAGCAAAAAGTGTATATGTAAGTGGGGAGGGGGGGAGTAGGGTGCATTGTATACATATGTGTATGTATATATCTACATATGTACACATAAATATATCCTTTCTTAATTATAACCTGCTTGGGAATGGTGGGGAGGGGAATGAAAGGGGGAAAAAAGAATAAAGTAAAAAAGGTATGTAGCAGAAAACAAGGAAATAAAGAAAAATGGACACATGAATATAATTTCTTCTATATATATATATATATATATATGTTCTTGAATTTATAATTTGTTGTTATATATTTTGAATGCTCCATCATGTTCTGCAGGGTATGTGACAATGTTCTCTTTTGTTTTATTTGCTTTTTTATGTGTTCCTTTTTTCTTTTTCTTTTTTCTTGTTCTGTCTTTTTTAATTAAATTAATTTTAAAAAGATTTTCACAACACACACACACACACACACACACAAGAAAACATTAAAGAGATTAAATTACTCATACAAACTTCTATATTTAGTTAAGTCCTAATTGACAAATTAATCCTTTCAGTGAAGTATTCTTTCCAGCTCACCAGGGCTACCTGCCTTCCTACATCACGTCTTCTTTTTATATATACAATTGTTGTATGACTATGGACAAGTATGACTGAAAAACTCCACTTTCTGAACAGAAAACCATTTTTTGCTTCATTAGAGAGAGTTCCCAAACTGCAGACATTAAGATTAATTGAAATTTCAATTTATATGAAGTACTCAGTCAGCCAATATGCATTTACTAAACTCTTAATTGTGTCAGACTTTGTGCAAATGCCTAAGGTTATCAATATAAAAAATGTTACTAACATTATAAGGTTTACAACACAATTTTCTCACAACCACATTGTGAAGTAGGTAGTATATTATTATCTTTACTGTTAAAATGATAAAAGTAAAGTTCTGAGAGTTTAATTTGCCCATCATAATTGAGCTAATTAACCCGGGGGGGGGGGGGGGGGGGGGAAGAAGGAGGATATCAAAACCATACCTCCTGAGCAGGAACTGAATACTTTTTCACCATACAATCTTTCTCTCATCCGTCTGAAGAAAAAGCACCATTCTTTTCAATTCACTTCTGCCAATAACTTCATCTTCTCTAATAGTACTTATACTAAACAGGAATTGCTAATGTTAGCAAAGATGGGCCAGAAAGGAAAACTAGCTCAATGAGACTAGATGCTTTTCCCTAAGGGTCAGTGTTAAGAGGAAAAGTAGAACAGTTGGTTTAGTTCCTTTAACTTCTTCCCTTTTCTCAGCTGCCAGAAGTTTCTTCCCTCAGGCTTAGCCAGCTTCACATATGCTTTTCTCTTTATAAACTTGTAGTTCTGCCAACTAGTTCAAAGAAAAGAAGTATAACCTGGGGTTTAGAGAAAGAAATGAAGGATCAAGAGAATCATGTTCTGTTCTGAAATCTACTCATTGCGTGACCTTGAGCAATTTTTTAACCTGTCTAGAGTGACTCTACCCATGTACTTAGATATTAAACCTCGATATAATCAAATCTCTTATCCATTACAAAAACAATTTTATTGAGGCAAAGATTTTTTGAATTTAAGTTTCCTAGGGTTAAAATGGCAGCTAGATAACACAGTGTACAGAGTGATAGTCTTGGGGTCAAGAAAACCTGAATTCAAAAGCAGCTTCAGAAACTAGTTTTGTGATATTGGATAAGTCATGTGTTTGCCTCAGTTTGCTTATCTGTGAAATGAGATAGAGAATTAAATGGCAAACAACTTCAAGATCTTTACCAATAAAAGTACAAAGGGGTCACAAATAGTTGAATGTAGCTAAAAATGATTAAACAACTAAACAGCAACAACTACAAAAAGGATAAATACTCACAATGAAAGAAAACTTTTTAAACTACTTGCTTTTGTTTTTGTTTTTTAATTTTAAGACAATTTTTAAAAATTTTGACTTTTGATCATTTGATTTAAGGGTAGGTAATAGTCATAGACATCATTTTTGAAAAGACTCCGATTTTAACCTCATTTTGGAAAGCTTACAATGTTAGGTCAGAGGGGCAATTTATAAATTTTAGCGATATATTTTGCTTTTTATATCATTTACATGTTCTAATATATTCCTTTTCTCTCCCAGAGAACTATCCTTTATGAAAAAGAATAAAAAGGAGCAAGCAGTTTGGAAAAATTTATTGATCTATCAAAAAACCTTAATGTATTATGCATTCCAACACTCATAATATCCTACTTCTTCAGAAAATGTGGAGAAGAGGAATTTTCTTAGGTAAATAATTAAAAATCACTTTTATATGCTAAGAGCCACAACTCTTAGTCCCTTTTCTCAATCACTCTAATCATAAATATGGTGTTAGCACAGACTTCAGAGCTCATTTAATCATAAAATCAGAATAAAAATCTAAATCATAGATTTGGAGAGGAAAGAACCTTTAAGGTCATTTAATCCAACTCCCTCATTGAATAGTTTAGGAAAATGAGGCATAATGATGTTGAATTACAGGTCCATCTATCACTTAACAGACTGGTTGACATACAGTAGCTATTAAATAAATGCTTATTATATTATTATCCAGCATAATATAATTATGTAATAAATTTAAGAAAAAAAAAGGAAGGAAGGGAAAGAGGGAGAGAAGGAGGGAAGAAGAGAAGAGGGGAGGAAGTTCATTTGGATCCCTAGTAGAGCAGCTCTACTCACAGAAGTTGTTGTTTGTCCTTTGTTCTAAAAAAGGACCATAACATCATAGAAGATTAAATTGGATTTCAGTAAGGGAGGGATGTGCAAGGTCCCTTGTCTCATTTTCCCCTCCAAAGCTATCTGGATCTAGTGGCCAGATATAGCTCAGGACAACTGAAGATGGTCCTGAATATCATGGGAGACCTTGGCCTTTTTTAACTTAGATGTGATTAAAATAGCACAATACTATACCTTAGAACATTAGGAATTAAATAAAATATGGATAATGCTTTAAAAATTACCTTCTCTATAACCTTCTATGATTCCTGCTAGCTTAAAGCATTCTCTAAATAAATTTTTCTAGGGCACTTGTTATTCCTTTTTTGTCACTATAATATTCTACATTGCATCATATTTATTTGTGTGTACATCACATTGTTTTATTCCCTCATAATTAATTTTAAAATCCTAAAGGGCAAATTATGTTTCGCATCTAAGAGTCCTTTTTCTACAAAGCAATGGCATTAGAGCAATTGACCTCAAAGTTCTCTTTCAGGATGAAATCTATGATCCTCCTCTCCAACAATGTCTTTTGTATACTAGGCATTAAAAATAAATGTCTCTATCTTTCAGGTAGTCATCTTCACACACTTGCTGAAGTGATAGATTTTGAAGTTCAATATGATTTCAGCTAACTGTATCTTTAAAACAGTTGTTCAATTTGACAGGACTTTCTATTGCATGATAAAAATTATCCCAAACAGAAGACAGGATGATTACAATAAAGACATCCCCCATACTCCTTGGAGACTTGTAATACAGGGTAAATTAAGACCAGAATATGATGTGAAAAAAGAATTTCCTAGAACAAGTTTTAATATTTTAAATTACATAATACTATAAACATAGACGCATCTTTAAATCTACAATAACAATACTAGGTGAAATTTATATAATTTTATGATTTGCAAAGCATTTTATATTATTTGTTGATCAATAAATGTAATTTATTGATGATTGACTTCATCCCTAAGCAGTCATCCTTCATGTTTATAATCTTCTTAAAAACATAAAAATATTATAGTAATAGCTAGCATTTATACAGCATTTTAAAGTTTGCAAAGTGATTTTATATATTAACTAAATTGATACTCATAAGGGCTCTATAAAGTAGGGTGGTTTTATTCATAATCATTTTAGCGAAAAAGAACTGATATACAGGATATGAAAAGATGGAGCTGGTAAAATGTTAATAGAATTCATCACCCTTAGGTAGCATTAGGAAGCTATGAATTAAAGAGACAATTAATAAAACAATTGATTCAGAAGATTTTTATAAATGATCCGGTCATTCTGGAGAACAGTTTGGAATTCTGCCCAAAAAGGTTTAAAAATATGCATACCCTTTGATTCAACAATGTCAGTACTGAGAATGTATCCTAAAGAGATCATAAAAGAGGGAAACAGATCCACATAAACAAAAAATAAATAAATAAATAAAGTGCAGCAGTTCTTTTTGTAGTGGCAAGGAATTGGAAATTGAGTACATGCCCATTTGGGGAATGACTGAATAAGTTATGGTATATGAATGTAATAGATCTAAGAAATTTATGAGTTGGCTGATTTCAGAAAAGTCTGGAAATTTATAAATATTTTTCAAAGGATTGTACATGTTTAACCATTTTGAGTTTGTGTGCTGTCTTGGGGAGAGAAAGAGATAAAAGGAGAAAAAAAAATCTTACAAAAGTGAATGTTGAAAACTTATATGTATATTTGAAAAATAAAATACTATTGAGAAAAAATTTTAAAAAGGAAATTTTTTTCAGAGATATGAGAAATGATATTGAACTCTGACTAGGCAAGAATGTGGATTTGACCAGTACTAAAGACCTAAACAAAAGCTGATGAATCCAATGACTAGTTCTGATTTTTCTCATGGTGAGAGCTGTAACATTTGATGTATAAGGGGAAATAGATAGCAATCACAGCAGTGAATAATGGTAGCAGCAATGTAACAGAAATGGAATCCCTAAGTCTTAAATGAAAGAAAAAAAAAAAAGGGATAATGTCATAGAGTAGAAAGTCCCCTGAAGTGAGACCATCAGAAGAATATTGGAAAACTAAAAAGAAGAGATTAAATGAGAAGGGAATGATACATCTAATATTCATTGTAAAGGAAGTATTTATATTCAAGACTAAGGACAAATAATGTTCTGATGTGAAGCAGCAAACCTAGGACAAGATCTTTATTGCTCTCATGAGTTATATAAATTGCTCAGATTACTCTGAAGGAGATCTAGGAAGCCTTAAAACTTTCACCACTTTGGCCTTAATCCTGGAAGGCATTATGAATCTGGAGTTAATACTGAAGAGTTCCTGGAAACTTTCTAGCAGTGCTCTGGGATAAGGGAGACCCTCCTGGGAGGATTTAAGGTTCCCCTACTGATCCTTGCTTTCTAAAATTGGGCTCCTTCAGTGAAGGTGCAATTGTCATTACCTTAAGTCCTTACTTTATATGTAAGGAAAGACTCCTGGGCCAGGAACATTGCAGTAACAAATCCCTTATTGTGTTCTGTGCTAAGAATAACATGTAAAACAATGGCAATCAGTTTAATGCAAAAGTTTATAGCAAGCAATGAGGAAGAGGGGAAAGGGAAAAGAGAAAAAAAGGATTCAACACATAAATCAGACATAAAATATAATGTATAATTCATGTAAGGGTGATATTGATGTGAAGAGCACAGTAACACACATCAGTTTAACTGGAAAAGGGTGCTCTAGAAAGTATGCTCCTCATGGAGGGAATGGTGTCTTTCAAAATGCTGATGTGGGAAGAGAGTTCCTATATCCTGATTTTTAGATGGATTCTTTGGAGCTAGCTAAATTGAATATCAAGAATCAGGGAAACTTAATATTTTGGGTCTATGTTTTCAGGTATAAAAAACAAGCAGTTGTAGAAAAAAGTATTATTTATTGGTCACAGTTATTCTTAACTGTTGAAAATTACTATTATCAGTATTGTTCCACAAATGTGTTCTATCATCTTACAGCAAGAGATGGTCTCAAGATGATCAGGCTTAATCTTATGATAATAGTTTCCCTGCATTGATTCTATCCATCATGGTTTCTTTAAAATCCCCAGATCCCAATATTATATCCAATATTATAATACTTGGGGAAATAGCAAAGGGAAGTTTTATTTTGTTTTTTTTAACCTAATATTTTCCAGGTTTTATGCCATGTTGTCTTGGAGTACTTTCAAGAAAACTAAATAGTCCTAGAAAAAACTAGAAAATGTTCAAATCCACAGAGTTCCACTGGGAAGGGACAAACGCATGTTATTGTTTATGGTTGTAGTTTGTCCTTCATTTTTGAAAAGGAGCATGACATGGAAACAAATTGGATTTAAGTAAGGTCAGAGAATGAAAACCCTAAGGGTCTTCCCTTCCCAGTTTGATTTTTTAACTAAGTAAAGGAGGCCATTCTCTGTCTCATAATCATTGATTGTATGTCAAACTGAGACCTATTAAAGACCTTAGCTTAAAAATGCCAAGGTGCCCCATTTTATCCAGGGCATGTCCTGATCTATATTTTGCCACTGGACCCAGATGGCTCTTGAGGAGAAAGTGAGGCTAGTTAGTTTACACAGCTCTTGGTCACTTAAATCCAATTCACTTGTAGGTCATGGCATTGCCTTCCTGAAACCACGGTACTCTTTTAGAACAAAAGGCAAATAGCAACAATGTCTAATTTTCCCCACATTTGCAAGAAGAAAATCTCAATGTTGAATGCAAGTTATTTTTGTGATTCACTGATTATCTGATTTATATGCCATTTAAAGTAATATTTTAGATGGTGAAGAAGGGTTTATTTACTGAAAAATTAAAATAAATTTTCTCTAAAGTAATTTCAACAATTTATCTTGACCTTTTATTTGGATTTTGAATATTTATCATAGTGCTCTTTACATAGTAGGCCCTTAAGTGTTTAATCAATTTGAAGAATTTATAAGTGGAATAAATAATATTTACAGAACAAGTATATCAAATGGATCTGATAAACCAGTTCCATGGATCTTTAAGTAATTTGCTGAGGGTTTCATATTAGTTTTGTATTTTTCATTACACATTCAAAGACTTTTCCAGACACTGATTTTGGCAGCAATTTCCATGAGTTTAAAAGCTTAACTTTTGTGGAAAAGCTAAATTTTGCCAATATTAAATGAAAAATTCTTTGAAGTTGGGTGAATACAATGCTCATTATAAAAAGGATCATTTCTGTTTAGAATGGATATGAATATTAGCTTAAGGTTCCAGTATATCTGTACAAATGTAATATAACTTCTTTAGCTGTCAAAAAGATGTAGGTCAAATTCAAAGTGATTGCATTTAAATATTTTCATTGAAATATAACTTGATTTTCTTCTAGACCTAGTACAGAGGTCTCCTAAATCCTATCTCTGCATGGAAAGTTAAAGCTAAGAATTCTAAATGAAGAGGAATGACAATCACCGTAAGGTGAACAGGACTCCACACACACACACACACACACACACACACACACACACACACATACACACACTTCTTTGAAATTAAGCATTCATGACACTGTATCTCCTAATTTTGTTAACTTCCATTATGTCTCTCCTCAAGGGATCCTCAACTGTATACTACCACATGGAAATCTCTCTCTCTCTCTCTCTCTCTCTCTCTCTCTCTCTCTCTCTCTCTCTTTTCTTTCTCTTTCTTTTTCTCCCTCTCTGGTTCTTTCTCTCTGTTTCTCTTCTCTCTCCCCTCTCTCTCTCTGTCTCTGTCTCTCTCTGTCTCTCTCTCTATCTCTCTCTGCTCTCTCTTGCTGTCTCTGTCTGTCTCTGTCTGCCTCTGTCTCTCTCTCTGTCTCTCTCCCCCCCTCTCTCTGTCTCTCTGTCTCTCTCTGTCTCTGTCTCTCTCTCTCTTTCTCTCTTTCTCTGTTTCTCTCTCTCCATACACACAGACATACACACACAGACACACACACACACACACACACACACACACACATATATATATATACATATATATGCATGCATGCATGCAATGTATACACATACACAATATACATATATAAACACATATATGAGATCTATTTAGATACAGAGATAGAGATAGACTTATCTCTATATCTATAGATTTCTGTCCCTCTGTCTTTGTCTTTGTCTCTCTTTTTTTCTCTCTCTCATAACTGTGTCAACCCTCCCCCAGCCAAATTCTGCAAGGAGCAACTTTTGCCTTTTCCCATTTTGAGTTCATTTATGGTTGAAATGTCCTTCAGGTTCTCTTACTTAAAGCTGTTTTTCCCCTTCCCCTCAAACTCATTTTAATTCAAGTGAGAGAATTACAACTTATGATTTTGAAGTTGCTAGAGTGTGAATGTCCCAGGTAAGTCTCTGAAATAAGCTAGGAAAAAATTAACATTTTCCCCTTAGCAAAAACAAAGACTTAGATAATGCTATTGACTTACCTACAGATTCTGATAATAAGGAAATACTCACTTAGGAGGGTTTATCACTTCCTACTCTGGGGTACCAAACTGGAAACAATAGTTCTAACTATCCTTCAAAGACCAGGCAGATTGCTTTTCTGGTGAAAGTCTTATTTCCCTCTGAGTTCACAGTTTAATCACTGAAAACTATCTACCAATCTATCATGTATTTACCTTTAGCTACAGTGACCATGTAATTCAACTAAGTTCTACTGGCAATTAAAAAAAAAAACCCTACTAATCCTTAAATGTACACTCTTATATTTCTCAAGATCCATTCAGTCAATATGAATTCTGGCCTGCCTCACTCCCTAACAGCTCACAGTATATTACAAGCTCTAAAAACCAGGTAAAATTCAACAGAACATATAGTATTTTTAGGATCTCCATTTGAATGGAATCAGTAGGGCAGAAAGAATCTTTTGTTATTGTGTTAGGTCATCATAATACTATAAGGCACAATCACTAATTATAGAATGATATAAATGGATACAAATGTCTCAAAGAGACAAACTAATCTATGAGTTCTTAAGCAGAGGATCTAGAAATACTAGAAGTATGAATAGATTTCAGGGAACCCTGGACATGGGAATGGAAAACAGTGCATTTTCACTAATTTTTAGTTGAAATTTAGGGTTTGTAAAATTATTTAAGATCATCATTCCAAACTTCTTATAACCCTTATCTCTCTGCCAAGAGGGACACAATGCTCAAAAAAAAAAAAAAAAAGTTAAAATGGTAGGTTAATTTTAAAGGGCAGAGAGACTTGGACATGTTAAAAGGTAAGAATGATTGAAGTAGGTGGAGAAAGATTGAAATTATGAGAGCAAGGGGGATGATTAAAGGAAGATCTGCTCAATTTATTTGGAGGGTAGTCTATTGAGATTTAAAGAATGGCATAGGCATGTGCTTATTGTTAGCAATGAATTATTAGCACTATTTTCAAGATGAGGGAAAATAGTAGAGGGTGCACGACAATATCAACAGGTTTCATATAGAGAGAAGAGCAAAATAAAGGAATCTCATTATGAGTGATCTCACTAAATTCCCAACCTCCTCATTTTACTACTGAGTGTGATAAACAAAAGATATTGACTAAAGTCACATGTCTATTTCAGCAGTAGAGTTGGGATTGTAAAATAGTTTTTTTATTCAAAGTCTTGGTCATGGTAAAGATCAATATTAAAGTCACATGTCTGTCTGTTAAGAGCAAAAATGGGATTTTAATATATCACTTTTATTTCAAAGTCAAATATTCTCTCTAAAGTGGAAGGGTGATTACAATCTAGTAGTAAAATGTATTTCTAAAAATTTGACAAAATATCTCTAGTAACCCTCTTCTGTCAATTTATGAGAGTGTGTGGGAGTTTAGCAAACCACGGTTGGAAAAGATCTAAAAAAAAAAGTTGACAAAAAGCCAGAATCCCTAAATGAAATTTCTATTGTGATTTCTATTGTATGTTGATCCTGGTGGCACTTTTGGATTTATTCTGATTTGTTTCCTGAGGTTCATTAGGAGTATCACTCTGGCATTTATTCGCAGGAGCAGCAGACTTTGGTCCTGGCTCTTCACATTTTCTTTGTAAAATTTTAGTTGAGGAGTCAGAGACAAATTGTTGAACAAAAGTCAGGAAGTGCCCCAGCTTTTCCCAGTTTCCCTTGGAAACAATGATAAATAAAGTCTCTAAAAGGAGTCTTTATAGACAGAACTTACAGAAAGAGGGAGCTAAATAATTTCCCAGCTTAACATGACTTAGAAGTATTTTAATAAAGGTCTGTCTCACTTGGATAAAATGGGAGCCACATCCAATGTTGGCATTTAACAGGCAAGTCAACAAGAGGCTTTTAGTCATAGCATGGATAAGCAAACTAAAATCCTGCCATTCTGGCTCAACAGGCCAGTGTCACAGCGGGATAGCACTGAGACTTCCAGCCCTATCACATCAGACAAATTGCCAGCTCTGAAACCAGGTTTCCAGAGATGCAACTACATCTGGCTATCCCAGTACAACAAGCAAGCCAGCAAGCACCAAAATAAGGGATTGATCCTAAACAAAACAAACAAACAAACAAAAGCAAAAAGAAACAAACACAAAACAATTGACACAATAGCCCTCTACCACAAGATGCAGAGCTGGACCTAAAAAGTCAAAATAACCCCCAAAAAACATAGTTAAAAAAACAAAAAGAATCTTAATCATAGAAAGTTACTATGGTGACTAGAACAAAACATCAACTCAGTTGAGAAAAAAAAGCTTACTTGCAAAATCTCAAAGTGAAATAGGAATTGGTCTCATGCCAAAAAACCATTATGAAAAAAGCTCAAAAAAGAATTTAAAAGTTAAGAGAGGTTGAACAATAATTGGGAAAAGAAATTTGAGATATTCAAGAAAGAGTTGACAGGTTGGAAAAGGAAACACAAAAAATTCCTTTAAAAACTATTCAGCAGATTTGAGCATAATCTTTCAGAGGAAAAAAAAAGGGAATTAACAAAATAGTTTATTTTTAATCATTTCTGATGAAAAAACCAGAACCAAATACAAGACGCAAGTGAAGCATAAAAAAGTAAACATGAAAGGAAAAAAAAAAACATATTATTCAAAGGTTAAACTGTCTATATCCTTATACAGGAAGATGACATTTGTAACTATTGAAAACCCTGTCTTTCTTAGGATAATTGGAAGGGGAAAAGTCAGAGAATGGGGGTATAAATTGACTTCAATGGGAAAATAATTGCATTAGGAGAAAAGGAAAAAGAAAGTAAAATTGGGATAACCTAGATCACATGGAGAGGCACAAAAGAAATATTACAGTAGAGGAAAGAAGAGAGCTAGATAAACACTATTTGAACCTTAATCTTACTGGATTTGGATCAAAGCAGGAATAACATATTATCTCGGTTAAGAATAAAAATGTATTTTACCATATAGGGAAGAGGGAGGAGAAAGGGGAAAGGAAACAGGAAGGCAATGACAGAAGAGAGAACAGCCTTAGGGAAGTAGTAGTCAGAATTAAAACACTAGTGAGGAGGCACAAGGTAAAAAGAGAAAAAAGTATCAACAAGGGAGAAAATAGGATGGAGAGAATTACACAATTGATAATCATAACTATAAATGTAAATGAGGTGAAAATCCTTCCATAAAATGAAAAAGGTGAGCAGTCTATTAAAACCAGACGCCCTATAATGCATTATTTACAAATAAGACACTTGAAGCAAAGAGATATGAATAGAATAAAAATAAAAGACTGGTGCAGAATATTATGTTTCAACTGAAGTTAAACAACTACAAGAACAAAAAAAAAATCAAAGAGAGCTTTGATTTTAGCAAGGCAAATATAAAAACTGATAAAATCAAAAGAGATAAGGAAGAAACGACAATAGACTAAAAGTAAGAGACAATGTAATAACATCAATACTAACTGTATATGCACCAAGTGATATAGCATTCAAATTCTTAGAAGAGAAACTACAAAAAGAAATAGGTAGCAAAACTATTGGGTGAACCCCAAACCTCTCCCACTTAGAACTAGGTAAATCTAACTACAAAGTAATTTAAAAAGAACTTAAGAAGGTGAATGGAATTTAAAAATAATAGACTTCTTGAGAAAATTGAATGGGAATAAACAGAAATAGAAAGATCTCTACAGAAAATTTAATGGGGATAAAAAGAAATATATATCTTTCCTCAACTGAAGGTGAACCCTATAAAAAATTCACTATAAATTGTGCCAAGGAAACAGTACAAACTAATGAAGAAAGGCAGAAATAGTAAATGCATCTTTTTAAATTACTTTTTTAGAGTCAGCTAGGTTGTGCAGTGGATAGACCACCAGCTTAAAGTCAAGAGGACCTGAGTAAATCTGATCTCAAACATTAAACACTTTCTAGCTATGTGCCTCTGTGTTAACCACAATTGTCTCAGATACATAGGGGTGTGTGTGTGTGTGTGTGTGTGTATTTATTTATTTATTTTTAATATACATATAAACCATGTTGGGAGAGAAAAATCAGAACAAAAGGGAAAAACCATGGGAGAGATTTAAAAAAGGGGGGGGGGGAAGGGGCATGCTGATGTATATTCATTCTCCTTAGTTCTTTTTCTGGATGTAGGCAGCATTTTTTGGTCGAAAGTCTATTGAGATTGCTTTGGATCACTGAACCATTAGAAAACCAAGTCATTCATAGGTTATCAGTATACATTCTGTTGTTATTGTGTACAATGTATTCCTGGTTCTGCTTGTTTTGCTCAGCATCTTTTTCTGTAAATCTTTCCAAGCTTTCTAAAATCAGCTTGCTTTCAGTTCTGATAGAAGTGGCGATCTTCAACAATGAGAGGATCTAAATCAGTTCCAGTTGATCAGTAATAAATAGACCAGCTGGGGTCCAGAGATGCAACTACATCTGGCTATCCCAGTACAACAAGCAAGCCAGCAAGCACCAAAATAAGGGATTGATCCTAAACAACTGGGAAGAACACTGGGAAATGATTGTGGACTACAACATAGCATTTACACTCTTTCTGTTATTGTGTACTTGAATTTTTGTTTTTCTTCCCAGGTTATTTGCACCTTCTTTCTAAATCCGATTTTTCTTGTGTAGCAAGACAACTGTATAAATATGTATACATATATTGTATTTTGTTGGAATCCTTACAAAGTGTTGCCATTAGAATTGATAGAGACAATAATTATCTAATTTAGCATGGTTCAGTATGATTGATCTGATCCTACAAGGAGATGTTATGGGCCAGAACTTGAAACAAGGTACTAAATGGAATTGAGGAGACAATGTTTAAATCTAGTTTAGCATTGATTTAATCCTAAAAGAAATAATGGTTTCCCGGTGATAAAATGATTGGTGTGTACTCAGTGAACAGCACATAAGCAAGAAACTCTCAGGGCCAAAGAGCACTCTGGGAGATTGAGAAGCTAATCTGCAGTTGGGTAGAACCAAGATTCAGAGAGAGCTGGAGGCTGAAGCTGGCAGACAAGCTGCAAGAGCTCTGGGAACCAAGAAAGGAGATAGGCTTCTAAGAAAGCTAACTGAACCCAAGGAAAGAGATAAGACTTGGAAGGAGAAAACAAATGTTTGGATTTTATCAGCTGGCTGATTTTGAAGTGATTATTACTTTTAACTGAAACTAAGGCTGCCTCCAGAAAACCTCTCCAAGAAACCTGCTCCCAGAGAACTCTTATACTTTAAAGAAGAGAACACTACAGTATTTAACATATACTTTTACATATTTAACATATATGGGACTACTTGCCATCTAGGGGAGGAAATGGAGGAAAGGAGAGGAAAAGTTGGAACAGAAGTTTATTCAAGGGTCAGTGTTGACAAATTACCCATGCATATATTTTGTCAATAAAAAGCTATAAAAAAGAATCCCCTACCCCCCAAAATCAGCTTGCTTATCATTTTTAATAGAACAATAATATTCAATAATCTTCTTATACTGCAACTTGTTCAACCATTTCCCAATCGATGGGCATTTATTCATTTTCCAATTCTTTGCTACCACAAAAAGTGCTGCTACAAACCCTTTTTGCACATATGGGTCCTATCCCCTCCTCTATGATTCCTTTGGATACAAACTCAGTAATGTCACTTTTGGGTCAAAAGGTATGCACAATTTTACAATCAATTGTTCATAGTTCCAAATTCCTCTCCAGAATGGTTAGACTATTTTACAATTCCATCAACAATGCATTAGAGTCCCAGTTTTCCCATTTCCCTTCCAACATTTATCATTATCTTTTCCTGTCATCTTAACCAATCTGAGAGTTGTGAGGTGGTATCTCAGAGTTGTTTTAATTTGCATTTCTCTAATCAATAGTGATTTAGACCATTTTTTTCATATAACTATAGATGACTTTAATTCTGTTATCTGAAAACTGTTTCTTCATATCCTTTGACCATTTGTTAATTGAGGAATGACTTGTATTTTTAAAATTTGACACAGTGTTTTATGAATTTTAGAAATGAGACCTTTTATCAGAAACACTGACTATAAATTTTTCCTCAGCAATGTACTTCTCTTTTAATTTTGTTTCTGTTTGTTTTGTTAGTGCAAAACCTTTTTAATTTAATGTGATCAAAGTTGTCTATTTTGCTTTTCATGATGTTTTCTAGTTCTTCTTTGGTCATAAATTCCTCCTTTCTCCAAAGATCTGATAGGTAAATTATTCATTGTTCCTCTAATTTGTTTATGGTATTAACCTTTATGCCCAACTATATACCCATTTTGTCCCTATTTTGGTATGGGGTATGAGATATCGGTCTATGTTGAGTTTCTGACATATTATTTTCCAGTTTTCCCAGAAAGTTTTGTTAAATAGTGAGTTCTTATGCCAGAAGCTAGAGTTTGGAGGCTTATCAAATATTACATTAGTCTAGATCTTGTCATGTGTATCACTGATCATCAATTTCACTACTCTATTTCTTAGAACGTACCAAATGATTTTGATGACTGCTGCTTTATAATACATAAATGCTTCCCTTTCAGATCATGTTTCAATAAAAATTGCATGTAGTAAAGGATCATAGAATGATAGACTAAATTAACTACTGTAATTCTAAAAAATGAGTGGATGAAACAACAAATCATAGTGACAATCAATAACTTCATCAGAGAGAAAACCTATCAAAACTTGTGGAACACAATCAAAGCAATTTTAGAGGAAATTTTATTTGTATTAATATCTACATAAATGAAATAGAGAAAGAGGAGATCAATGAATTTGGCATGCAACTAAAAAAGCTAGGAAAAGAAGAAACCAATAATTCCCAACTTAATATCATATTCAAAATTTGGAAAATAAAAGGAGAGATTAAGGAAGCTCAAAGTAAGAAAACTATTGAATTAATAAATATAATTAAAATTTAGTTGTTTTATGAAAAAAATTAAATAAAATGTTGATTGATATTTGGTTAATTTGATTTTAAAAAGACAGGAGAATACCAAATTACTAGTTTCAACAATGAGTAGGATAAATTCTCTACCAGAAATTAAAACAACAAATAGGAACTATTTTCCCAATTTTATGCTAATAAATCTGACAATCTAATTGAGATGGATAAATGTTTGTAAAATTTGTAATTGCCTTGATTAACAGAAGAGAAAATAAAATACTTAAAAAGGAGCTTATTAGAAAAAAAGAAAATGAGCAGGCTATTGATGAACTACCTAAAAGAAAAAGAAAAAAAAAAAAAAACACATCGGGATTTACAAGTGAATTCTACCAAACATTTAAACAATTAATTCTCATAGCATATAAAGTATTTGGCAAAAAGCAGAATCATATCAAAGTTATTTTATGATACAGATATGGTCCTGAAACCTTTACCAAGAAGAGCCAAAAGAGAGTGAAAATTGCAGACAAATCTTTCTAATGAATATGAAGGCAAAATTTTTAAATAAAGTATCGGTAAAGAAATTACAGCAATTAATCACCACAATAATACAATATGAGCAGATAGGATTTGTAACAAGAATGCAGAGCTGGTTCAACATTAAGAAAACTATTTTCATAATTGACCTAATTATCAGCAAAAATACAAAACAAAATAGACATCATATAATTATCTCAATAGATACAGAAAAAGCTTTTTTTTTAAATTTTATTTTATTTAATAATAACTTTGTATTGACAGAATCCATGCCAGGGTAATTTTTTACATTATCCCTTGCACTCGCTTATGTTTCGTTTTTTTCCCCTCCCTCCCTCCACCCCCCCTCAAGATGGCAAGCAGTCCTATATATGTTAAGTATGTTGCAGTATATCCTAGATATAATACATATTTGCAGAACCGAACAGTTCTCCTGTTGCACAAGGAGAATTGGATTCAGAAGGTAAAAATAACTCGGGAAGAAAATCAAAAATGCAAATAGTTCACATTCGTTTCCCAGTGTTCCTTCTCTGGGTGTAGCTGTCTCTGTCCATCATTTATCCATTGAAACTCAGTTAGGTCTCTTTGTCATAGAAATCCACTTCCATCAGAATACATCCTCATACAATATCGTTGTCGAAGTGTATAATGATCTCCTGGTTCTGCTCATCTCACTTAGCATCAGTGCATGTAGGTCTCTCCAAGCCTCGATACAGAAAAAGCTTTTGACAAAATATAGGATCCATTCCTATTAAAATCACTAGAGAACATAGAATAAATTTAGTTTTTCTTAAGATGATAAGCAGTAGCTAAGTAAAAGCTAGCAGCAAGCATTATTTTTAATGACGAAAAGGTAATAGCTTTCTCAATAAGATCAAGGATGAAGAAGGAATGCCCATGATTAGCACTATTATTCAATACAATATTAGAAATGCTAGCTTTAGCAATGAGAAGAAAAACAAATGGAAGGAATTCGACTAGGTAATATGATGATATACTTAAAGAAACAGGAAAAATCAACTAAAAAGATATTTGAAACAGTTAACAACTTAAAGTTGCAATATATAAAATAAAGCCACATAAATCATCAACATTTCTATATATTACTAATACAGCTCAGTAGAAAGAGTTAGAGAAATTCCATTTAAAATCATTTTAAAACAATGATAAATATTTGGGAGTTAATTTGTCAAGGAAAATTGAGGACTTATATGTGTACAAATACAAAACAGTTTTCATATAGATAAATTCAGACCTAAATAAAAAAGGGAAAAAATAATCAATTGTTCATTCTCCATTGCCCAATCTAGTTTCTATTATGGGGCCTAATGAGATTAAGTAAGTAGCCTAAAATAAATAAATTGCTTTCTATTCTAAACAGGATTTGGTTCCTTTGATTCCAAATTGACTTGTGCTCTGAAGGGAAGTGTTTGACATCACTTCTTAAAGCGATTTTTTAAATTATTTTTTAATATTTTACTTTTTCACAAAATACATGTAAAAACAATTTTAACATTTTAATTGTTTTTAATTTTCAGTTCTATCCCTTCATCCTACATCTCCCCACTTATTAAGAAGGTAAATAATTTATATAGATTATATATTTGTGACTATGAAAAATATATTTCAACATTAGTTATGTTGTAAAACAGAAAGCGCAGGAAAAAAAAATACAAGAAAAAAATAAAGAAATTTAAATCGTATTTTGATTTGCTTTTAGACTCCAGATCTTTCTCTGAAGATGAATACTATTTTTCATTTTTAAGTAGTTCAGAATATGTATATATGTATACATATATATATATTTATATACATACAAACATATATGTATATGTATATGTGTGTATTTTCTTTTTTGTTTTGTTTTTCTTTTTTGGTGTATACAGTTAATACTACTATTGCTGAGTAAAAGGGTATACATAATTTTATAGCGTTTTTGGCATAGTTCTAAGTTGCCGTATATAATCATTGAAGCAGGGCAATACTGTTTAACAATAGTGCATTAATTTTTCAATCTTCCCAAATTGTCTCCAACATCTGTCATTTTTATTTTCTGTCATATCAGCCAACTTGATATGTGTGAGATGGTACCTCAGAGTTGTTTTAGTTTACATTTCTCTAATCAGTAATAATCTAAATATTTTTTTTCCATATGAGTAGATTTAGTTTTGATGACTTTGCCTAAGAAATTCCTATTCATTTCCTTTGACCATTTATCAATTGTACAATGGCTTTTATTTTTACAAATGTTACTTAGTCCTCTACACATTTGAAAAATGTGACTCTTACTAGATAAATTGGCTACATTTTTTCACAGTTATGATTACTAATTATGTATTTTCCTTCATCATATTTCCTCACTATTTATCATGCTCTCTACTCTCCTTTCATTGTCTATCCTCAAAAGATCTTTGCCACTGATTGCCACTGACCCAAATTTTCCCTCCCTTCTATTGGTTTTCTTCCCTTCTATTTTCTTTACTTCTTCTCTGTAGTGTATCCTAGATTTATAAACCCAGCTGAGTGTATGGTGTATGGTGCTCACTCTTTGAGGCAGTTATAAAAATAAGGCTCTCACATTCTCCCTAATTCCTTATATTTCTTTCCATTATAAATGTTCTTTTGTACCAGATGTAGGAAAACTGGGACGCTTAATACACTATTGGTGGAATTGTGAAGAGAACCAACCATTCTGGAGAGCAATTTGAAATTATATGCCTAAAGAGTTATCAAACTGTGCATAACTTTTGATTCAACAATGTTTCTACTGGACTTATAACCCAAAGAGCTCTTTAAAGGAGGGAAAAGGACCCACATGTGCAAAAATGTTTGTGTCAAGAAACTGGAAACTGAGTGGATGCCCATCAGTTGGAGAATGTCTGAATAACTTATAGTGTGTGAATGCTAAGGAATATTATTGTTCTGTTAGAAACCATCAGGAGGATGATTTCAGAGAAGCCTGGAGATACTTACATGAACTGATGCTAAGTGAAATGAGCTTAATCAAGAGATCATTGTATGCAGAAATAAGATTTTATGATGATCAATTCTGATAGATGTGGCTCTCTTAAACAAGGATGTGATTCAGATCAGTTCCAATGATCTTGTAATGAAGAGAGTCATCTACACCCAGAGACAGGACTTTGGGAACTGAGTATAGATCACAACATAGCATTTTCACACTTTTTGTTGTTGTTTGCTTGAATTTTATTTTCTTTCTCATTTTTTCCCTGTTTGATTTGATTTCTCTGGTTCAGTAAGCATAAATTGGATTTAGCATATTTCCACCATGTTTAACAGATATTGGATTACTTACCATCTAGTGGAGGGAGTGGGGAATGTGTGGAGTTCTTGTTCTTCTTTATAATAATAGAATGGTTATCTCTGGGGGAGAGCAGGTTTCTCAGGGAGGTTTTCTGGAGGCAGCCTTAGTTTCAGTCAAAAGCAATAATCATCCAAAACGCAGCCAGGTGTTAAAAGTTCAGATGTTTTATTGCCTACAATATAGCCCGGTTAGCTTAGAGGCCTATCTCTCTGCTTGGTTCCAAGAGCTCTTGTAGCTTTGTTCTTTGCTTCTGCCTCTACTTTCTTCAACCTCCAGAGCCAGCACCAAGTTGAATCTTTCTTGCCTCTGAGAGAGGGCTTCTGGCTCTCAATCTCCCAGAGTGATCTGTTGTCTGTCCCAGCTTGCTCCTCTCCAATCTAATTCAGCTGAACTCCCAACTAAGTCTGCTTCTTATATATCATCTCCCAAAGGTTGACTCCTCCTTCTGGAGGCACACCTAAGGGAGGTGTGAATTCACAAAGTTACAAAGTTTACTTTGTGAATCTCCCATACTTGTGAACTCCAATGAGTCCTGGTATGAACACAAGCATTGTATCAATTAGTTCTACTTAGTACCTTGTTTCAGGTTCTGGCCCAAAACATGTCCTTGTAAGATCAGATCAGTGATACTGAACCATGCTAAATTAATTAATTATTATCTCTATCAACTCTAATGACTTAACAGTTTGTAAAGATTCCAACAGGAATGGAAGGGAAAATTAGAACAGAAGGTTTTGCAAGGGTTAATTCTGAAAAATTATCGATGCGTATGTTTTGAAAATAAAAAGCTTTAATAAAAATTTAATTAATTAATAAATAATTAATAAAGGGAAAGCACTAGAATTAAGAGATACTTAGGAAGACTTCCCATAAAAGGAGGGATTTGGGTTATATCTTTAGGTAAGACAGAAAATCCAAGAGATTGATATGAAGAAGGAGACTATCCCAAAATGGGGGACAGCAAATGAAAATATTTAGAACTGATAAAATATGTGTCTTGTTTAAAGAACAGTAAGATAGACAGTTTTATTTGAAAAAGGATGAGTTTGGGGTTTAAGATGTTAAAAAGCTGGAAAAGATAGTAGAGGAGGTAGCAAGTTATGAATGGCATTCAAAAGGAAGCAGAATATTATATATTTGATCCTAGAATTGATAGGGATCAATGAATTTATCATTGGATGGAAGTTAACTTGCTCAAAACTGCTTTTTAGGAAAATCACTTTGGCCACTCGAATAGAGGATGGAATGGAATGGGGACTCATGGCAGTCTGATCAATCAGCAGGGTGTCAAGAATAATTTAGGTATAAGAAGATCAGGATCTATATATAGCAAAGTGACAGCAGTATAAGAGGAGAGAGATGAGGAAGGGGGTTGCAAAGCTGAAATTAACAGGCTTGGAAAGAATTTGAATGAGATAATGATAGTGAGGTATATGATGAAAAGTGGATATGAGGGTATGGCAGATAGCTGAAGTTCATTGGATATAAGAAACAACCTATAGAAGTTATAGTATTTAGAAAGTATGAGATCACAATCTACTTAATAGCACTTTTCTTATTCCTGTTTCCTCATTGTTCAAGAATGGGAACATTTCTCCGTTTAAATATCAAGCTTTTTCTTCAAAAGTCACACCTCAGGTTGCCTGTAAAGATGTGTAGAAAAAGAGAAAGAGGTAACTTTAAGAAAACTCCACCCCAAACTTCTACAGCCAGTTTAAATTATTTCCTTTTTATTATTTCTATAACAGGGCTAATAAATTAAATTTCTTTTAAAGAGATTTGGGTCCCATCAAGAGTGAATTTATTAAATTGTTCAGCATTTCCCTAAGAGTATCCCTACTGATGTTCCGATAATTAAAGTCTCCCATCATAGTTTTCTAGCCTTTCCAGTCTTTCTAGCAGTCTTGCAATCTGTTTACTTTTATTTTTTTGTTCTAGTGTCTTGTAATTTATTCCAGCACAATAACATTTCTGTTTTTGTCTCTCTTAATCTTACCGCAAATGCTCTCTCATGTTTCCTTGAAAGATTCTTGCATTTTTATGTGTATGTCACAGCATTTAGAATAATGGTAATGTGCTAAATATAATTGATAAATTAATTGATATAGTTTTTTAATTTAAAATATTACATTACTCCCCCTCCCATCTCTCCTGTTCATGATGAATAAACTATGCTCATTCAGAGCTAAATTCCAGGTTCATCTCAATGATACATATGATATCAATTTTATTTGTAGTAAGATCCTTACTTTGCAGTGGTTATTAATCATACTTTGAGAATTTCTGTACACATCTGATACCACATATTTTATTGGTGGCACCTTTCTTGGTTTTTTACTCCTGTGAATTATCAGGAATCTATGCTATTATTTTTCTTCTTATGTCATACTGACTTTCTGTTATATATAGTCTTGTTATTTGGAAGTAATTTCATCCCTTCCCCACCCTTTTCGATTTAAAAATCTCTTGTTTAGATTTGCAGGACTAAAGACAAATGTATATTTTTTTCAGTTTGCATTAAGCCAAGTGATGATATCTAAATCCTTTTCTCAGACACATTCTCTTAATGTTCATTCTTTGGTGCTCATTCTTTCAAAAGTTCCTACCTTCAACTGGAAGTAATGAAATATAAACATCACCTCTGTATCTAAAGTTTTCATCTTAATTTTCTTGTCTATGACTCCACAATCTCTAGAAATTCTTTCTCAGTTTTTTCTAACAGTATCATATGTCTCCATGCAATCCATCTTCTCCTTATCTGTACCAAAATAGAGAATTCATTTTGCTATGACTCATTTATTATAAATCTTCCATATTAAAGACTAAAATAGGTGGCAATGAAACATAGCATGAGAATAGCTAAAGATATGAGATGTTGTGGAAAGTCTCTGTTTCTGTTATTTCATGGTACTGGAAAATTCAGGGTATGAGTGGCTCCCAATTTTGTGTGAGATCTGAAGGCTGGACAGACATTATATTTGCCCTCTCTTAAACTATACCACCACCTTTCACTCTATTTGATCGCTTGTTGTCCTTCATTTTGGAAGAGGACTAAAATAACATCACTACTTTGGAGCCAAGATAGTATGTCTGACTCTGCTTGAGCAGACCAATATGAGATTGCAAAGCTCTAGCACAGTTTGTATACAAATAATCCATAAGCACATTTGTAGTGGAGATGTCTCTAAATTTGTGTTATCTCAAAAAGTTAGCTTAAAGGTGGTAAAATGGTATGGGTCATGTCTTTTTGATTAGTGCATAAATTGGATTTAAGTGAGGCAAAGTTTTACAAAATTCTTGGGTTCACTTTCTCTTCCTGTCATCTGAATCTAATAACAAGAAAATGTCAAGATAACTGGCTAGAGCTCAAAATGCAATGGCTGACCTTGGTGTCTTTAATGACTAACCAAGTTCTAAGTGCTACAAAGCACCTGCTTCAGTAGACTTCACAATAGTTGGAAGAAATAGTTCTCATCTGCCCATTCTTTCAGGGGAAGTTTTCACATACTTGGAATAGTCACTCTTGTAACTCACTAATGGTTTTGAGATCCCTTGTTTACCCTCAACCTGGTTTACTCCATCTGCCAAAATAGTTTGCTAGGTGTGGCTGCTGTTCATATTACAATATTTGGGAACCATTGGTGAAACACCTGACATATACCTATCTACCTATTTGTCTATCTATCTGGATTTGTACATGTATGTGTATACACACACACACACACACACACACACACATATATACGTGTTGCTGTTGTTCACGCATTCAATCATTTCAGAATCTTCATGATCACATGAATCATATTATCCATGGAGTTTCAGCAAAATATACTGGAATGGTTTGTCATTTTCTTCTTCAGTGAATTAAAGCAAATAGAGGTTAAGTGATTCCCCAGGTTCACACAGTTAGTAATTGTCTAAGGTCACATTTGAACTCAGATCATCTTGAACCCAAGTCCAGGACTCTGTCTACTAAAATATAAGGTGATTTTATATCTACATATATTGATATATGATCTCGTCTTCATTATTCAAGGGGATACTCACATAGAAAAAAATCGCAATTCAGTAGAGGAGTTGTATCATTTTCTATTTGCTGTGCCAGATGTTAATGTAGATATGTAGTTTTTTAAAAAAAAAATAATCTGTAACTATGAAATTACTGTATAGATGCAGAGGTAAAATAAACAGAATACATTTTAAAATTCAGTAATTATGGCAATGAATAGAAATTAAGAAAATAATAAAAATATAAAGTGATGGACAAAGGCAAGTCTGAGGATTCTCATTATTAAAAAGAATATATCTTACAGTTTCTTCATTTCCTCTTTTTTTCCAAAAAGGAAAATTGAATAGTCTCTCTTAATTGAAGTTGCTGTAATCTGAACTCTTGAGCAGATGGCTTTGAAATGGGCAGATAGATTCATATAATAGTGATGTAAATGGCACCAATCCATACTCTTAAAAAAATGAAGGACACCATATTGTTCCCACAATATTGTTATCATTAGGTAGCTGACTTATGCAATCATATCTCTTAATAGATATAATGTCTTAATAGAAAAATCATTCAATTGTCCAAGTTGAAATTTTTTTTTCTATGTACATGGGGACATTTTTCCCTGAGAGAAACCATTTGATTTCTTCTTAGTTATGCAGACAGATAAACAATAGAAAATGTTATTTCAACAATTATTTATTCTATCCATTTTAAATCAGATTTACAACCCACTTTTCCCCAAACTCCCAAACACTCAAAAGAAAACACAAATTTAAAAGTTATATATCCCCCTTTCCTACATCTGAAATACTCTAAATCATTAACATGAGTATGGGAAAAATGCATTTTAAAAATATTTTATATTTTATTTTCTCTTCAATTACATATAAAAAAATTAATAGTATAAGAAGTAATAAGTCCCAAACTCTCTTTCACTCTCTTTCTTCACTCCTCCTTGAGAAAGGAAATAATTTAATATTGATTATATAGAAGCAATCATGGAAAACATATTTCCATATTAGTCATTTAGGAAAAGAAATGAGACCACCAAGGAAAAAAAAACTAAGAAAAACACAAAAGTTTTGTTTTTTAAAGGTTTGCTTTGCATTAAGACTATAAGTTATTTCTCTGGAACTGGGTAGCATTTTTCCACTGTAAGTCTTTGGAAATGTCTTGGATAATTATATTGTTGAACTAGGTAAGTCATTCAGTTATTCATCATACAATTTCAATTCCAAAATCTTGCCATTTTGATTGTATGAAATGCTAGACTACTACATTTGTTTATTACTCTGTATTGTGTACCTAATATATTCCATTGATTAACCATTCCATTTCTTAGCATAAAATTCTATTTCTTAGCTAGTATATTCTAGCACATTTTTTCCATTAATTCCCTTGGTATTCTTTACCATTTTTTGTTCCAGATTAATTTTGTTATTAATCTTTTCTTATTCTATAAAATACTTTTTGGTAGTTTAATTAAATGAGAAAATTAATTTAGGTAGAATTTCCATTTTTATTGTATTCTCAGCCTACTCATAAGAAATAAAATTTCAATTATTTGCATTAGATTTCATTTGTTTAAAATATGTGAGTTTTAATTGTGTTCACATGATTCCTGAGTTTATCTTAACAAATAGATTTTAAAATATTTTATATTGTCTATAAGTATTTTTGTTGGTTGTGGAGGTCAATTAGATGGCACAGCTGATGGAATATGGGATATAGAGTTAAGAGGACTCATCATTCTGTATTCACATCTGGCCTCAGACACTAACCTAACTGTTAGTGCCTTGCAGCAAGTCACTTAATGTTGTTGTCCTTAGTTTCCTCATCTATAAAATGAGCTAGAGAAGGAAATGGCAAACCATCATTATCTTTGCCAAGAAAATTCCAAATGAGGTTACAAAGAGTTGGATATAACATAGATAACTTAATAATAATTTTTAAAAAGCAGTTACTTTAAGTGTAATTTCTCTCTCTCTTGCTGCTAGACTTTTCTGGCAATATATAGAAATGCTGATGATTAGCAAATTTGCTAAAGTATTTCAATTTATTTTTTTCTTAATTAATTCTCTAGGATCCTCTAAGTATACCATCATATAATCTGCAAAAAAGTGAAAGTTTTGTTTGTTTATTGTCAGTTTAATTCCTGTATTTCTAGCCCAATATTGAATAAAAATCGTCGAATGAAAATCCTTGTTTTCCCCTGGTCTTATTGAGAAGACTTGTAGTTTATCACTATTACAAATGATGTTTGATGATAGTTTTAGAGACTATTAATCAGTTTAAGAAAAAGTTAATTTATTATCAACAAACATTTAGACAAAATAAATTATGTTCTATTGTAATATTCCTTTGATAAGTTATAATACAGAAGTCATTCTACTCTTAAAGATTTTGATTTTGTAGTATTAGCTGTGGCACCTTACAAATTTGGAAGTGATCCAAGTGTATGGGGAAGTGATTATGTGTGTCTGAGGTGATACACATTTATAGACTCATCAGTATGAAAGAAGAGTGACTTTTTTAAAAATTAGATTAATAATTATGTGGTCAGTCTTCCTAATATTGTTTCCTGTTGCCTTTTGAGGGCTTCCTTTGGAATCAGATAATGTACAGTTGATTTAGTCCCCATCTACTGAAAATTTCTCTATTCCAAACTACTCAATCAAACATAGTATCATTAAAAAAAGTTAAGATATCAACCATTGTGATGTTAAGAAAATACATTTTCTTCAAACACTTCAAACAAAATTAGACCCAAGAAAAACATTTTCTTTTCCCTCAAATCCACAGAGACAGACAGTTGTTACTGCAGTCCAGTCATGATCCTAAAACTTAAGTGAGGTAGCCAGAAATCAGCTCCAAGGATTGCTTTGTGATTAACCCAAGTTCAAGGCATTCTGAGAATTTTTGAAAATTCAAGCACTGAACCTTCCAAAGGGAGATTTCCTGATCTTTACATTTCTTGGGGAAAAAACAAACACATTGCACATACTCAACACATTGCACATACTCTACTGTAGTATGCAATTTGGGGTGAGTTGGGCCAGTAGTTTTATACAGGTAATTTTGCTCTATCTACATGACATTTGTATGATAATAATAGATGTTAATCTTTTTTGTGTGTCTAGCACAGCTTTGTAAGAATCCTAGTAGATTCTGTGGGAAATAACAATTCCTTGAAATGATAGATCTCATGATCACTTGTAAGATCAGTTCCCTTCAATAGGAATATGTTTAGAAAAATTGCACATATTTACCTTATATCAGATTGCTTGCTTTCTTGGGGCAGGTAGAAATAAAAGAGGGAAGGAAAAAATTTGGAAACTAAAGTTTTACAAAAATAAATGTTTAGCATTTGGAAGAATGAAATACTATTTTAAAAAGATCAGCTCCCTTCTTTCAAGATGAGACTAATATATTAATTACATGCTTTATGTTTTTATGCCCCTTCCTGAACTCCGTTAATATTTAATATCATATGCATTATTTGTTGAGTGAAATAAAGACTGTCCTATAGTCAATCATATGGTATCTTCTAAAATATATCAAAAATTTCAGACTTTTATGAGATAAAAGAAACCATTAAAATTAGAGCTTGTATTATTTAAAATAACAATGTCTGAAATTTAAAATGTGTTTTCATTAATTTAAACTTTGTTTTATATAACTATTGAATGAATGCCTAGAACTTTCTGCTTCTTGCACAACTAAAAATATTACTGGAAACAATCACCCTCATAGTTAACATAGAGCCAGATTATGATATAAAAAGGGAAAAACCCAAGCTAAATAAATTTGGAGATTACTTTCAGATATCACACACCATATTTTAACAATTCAATTTTTATTTATCTATATTTTTGGAAATATTATGCAAAGCACTAACATTTCTATACCATTTTTCTTTCTGATGCTTACTAGTAAGATTTGGCTTTTGACAATATGGCTGAAAATACATAGGAGCACGTACACTGCCTTGTTTTACTCCATTGGTAACTGGGAAAACTCAAGAGTATTGTCCATTGCCCAGAATTAGGGCAAGCATTGATGTACTATACTGATGATCTTCTCTGGGCAACCACATTTTGACATAATTTTCCATAAGCCATCATGACTGATGTATCTAAGATCCTGGTCAGTTCAACAAATAGTGTATACAGATGTTTTTTTTCTGCTTCTGGCATTTCTCCAAGACACTGGTCAGGCAGCCAGCAACATATCAACTGTTTCTTGTTCCTTTCTGAAACTATCCTGGCTATTGAGTAGCTGACCTTTTTAAGATGTAGGAATAGCATATTAATGAGGAATCTGATAAGAATTTTGCCATCAATGATATTGGAAGCATCCTTGAACTCTTGAGGCATAATCTCCTCTTGCCATTTAATCTGAAAAAATTCAGTCATTTTTTGTACCAACAGAGGACCCCCGCCACATTGTAAATCTTGGCTGGAACAGAATCAGCACCAGGTGCTTTGCCACATGAAAATAGTCTTAACGACATTCAAGATTTCTTCTTCATTAGAACTTTAGCTAGGGAGTGATAGATTTCAACTTGAGGTAAACAGTCAATGACTTCAGGATTGTTTGATGATGACCTGTTGAGAACGCTATGGAAGTATTCAATCCAACTTTTTAGGATCACTAATCAATGTGGCCCCATCAGCACTAAGTAGTTGAGATGCATCATAGGTCTTTGGCAAGTACTGCACAAATGCTAAATTTTTCAACCCAAGAAGGCTAAAAGTCAAAACTAAAATGGAGGGAACATTAGTTCATGATTTTTTTGATTGCAGATGATTGTGTACTCAACGCAGCCTCCAAAACTGTGATGCAACAAAATATGGATTGATTCTCCACTGCTTCTGCTAATTTTGGTCTAACCTTCAAAAGAACACAGGTACTCTATCAGCCAGCACCACACCATCCATATGTGGAACCATTAATTGCAGCAAATAGAGAAGTTTTGAGTACTGTGGATAAAGTTTACTTACCTTGACAGTAGAGCTCCCAGGGATCTCCACATTGATAATGAGTTTTCCAGAGCTATCTCAGTGTTTGGGAGGCTTCAAGGGAAAGTGTGGGAGAGGAGAGATATAAGACTGGCTATCACACTGAAAATCTACAGAGCCATTGTGCTGACCTCATTGTTAAGTGCCAGTGAAACCTGGACAGTCTACCAGAGCCATGCTAGGAAACTGGATCACTTCCATTTGTTTTGTTATAGAAAGATTCTAAAGATCACCTGACAAGATAAGGTACTACAATGAGGATTTTTTTCAAACTGAATTGCCAAGTACTCCAACTCTACTTCAGAGAACATAACTGTTGGATTGGCCACATTGTTCAAATACCAAATGTATGCTTGCCAAAAAGATTAACTTATGGAGAATTCACAGAAGGCAAGCACCCACAAATTGGTCAGAAAAAAGAATACAATTACGCTGTTAAGATCACTCTTAAGAACTTTAGAACTGATTGTATGATAGTGAACATACTGGCACAGGACTACACAGCATGACATGCCATCATCGGAGAAGATGCCATGTTCTGTGAGCCAAGCAGAAATGAATCAGCTCAGAAGAAACATGAGATCCATAAAATTAAAGAAACCACCCCAAATGTTCACAAGGAGTATTTGTGTTTGACCTGTGGCACAGTATTCTAAGCTCACATGGATCTGATCAACCACAATTGGACACATTCCAACATAATGATATCATTTTGGTCCTTTTCAAGAATGAATGACAACAACCAAATATTATTTGGATATATATTTGACTCATTTTGAAGGCAACTTTAAAAATTTTTATTTGCAGAAGATAAATTAAATACAATAAAAAAGAGAATGAAACAGAAATTTGAATGAAATGAAAGTTTACAAAATAATATTTTGTTAAATTTTGTTTGCTTTTATTTCTTTGCTATTTTGAGAATAATAGTAAAAATAGTAGAAGGGAAAGAGCTATTGTTTAGGGTGGATGGAATGATGATAGCAAATTATTTGGAGTATTAAACTTTTATTTTTCAGATTTCTTCACCATAGATTATATTCTTTAGAAAGCAAAGGATAAAACAAAAATGACTAAAAGGGAATTGAAAACACAGATTAGTGAAAAGGGGATAAGGGAGCATCTCACTATCCTCAGTGAGATCAGGGAAAAGGGATTTGACTACTATACAAAGAAATGAAAAAGTTTTCTGAATACATTGCTAATAAATTTTACCTTGAAAAAAACATCAAGAATCAGATAAATATTGGAAAAGTATCAATTGTTCATGGCTAGGCCAAGTTACTATAATAAAAATAACAATTCTGCCTAAATTGATCTATTTGTTTAGGGACATACCAATAAAACTGCCAGAACATTATTTTATAGAACTAGAAAAAAATAATAACAAAATTCATCTGGAAAAATAAAAGGACAAGAATATCAAGGGAATTAATGGAAAAAAATACAAAGGACAGTGGCTTAGCAATACAAAACCTAAAACTATATTATAAAGCAGCAGTAATCAAAACCATTTGGTACTGGCTAAGAAACAGAGTGTGGTGGGTCAGTAGGAATAGATAAATTCCACATGACATAATAATCAAGGCCTATAGTAATCTAGTATTTGATAATCTCCCAAAATCTAGCTTCTGGAATAAGAACTCACTATTTCATAAAATACTGGAAAAAACTGGAAAGTAATATGTCAGATAACTGCCAAAGGCATCTCATATCCCATACCAAAATAAGGTAGGCATAAAGGATGATAACATAAACAAATTAAGAGAACAAGGGATAGTTTACCTATTAGATCTTTGGAGAAGAGAGTAATTCATGACCAGAGAAGAGATACAGAATATTATGAAAGACCAAATGGACAACTTTGATTACATTAAATTAAAAGAGTTTTGCAGAAGCAAAACCAAAAGAAACAAGATTAAAAGGGAAGTACAAAGCTGGAGGAAAATCTTTATAGCCAGTATTTCTGATAAAATCTCATTTCTAAAATATATAAAAAATTGTATCAAATTTATAAGAATATATGCCATCCCCCCATTGATAAATGATCAGAGGATATGAGCAGACAATTTTCAGATGACAAAATCAAAGCCATCTATAATTATTTGAAAAAAATGCTTTAAATTATTATTGATAAGAAAAATTAAAACAACTCTGAGGTACCACCTGTAAGATTAGCTAAGATGACTGGAAAAGAGAATGATAAATATTGGAGGGGTTGTGGGAAAACTGGGACACTAACATATTGTTGGTGGAGTTGTGAAACAATCCAACCATTCTGGAGAGCAATTTGAAACTATGCCCAAAGGGCAATAAAACTGCACACATCCTTTGACCCAGCAGTGCCATTACTGAATCTGTATCTCAAGGAAAGCACAAAGGAGGGAAAAGGACCCACATGTACAAAAATGTTTTTAGCAGCTCTTTTTGTGGTAACAATTGAAAAATGAGCAGATGCCCATCAATTGGGGAATGACTGAACAAGCTGTGGTATGTAGAAGTAATGGAATGTTATTATTCTATAAAAATGAACAAGCTGCTTATAAAAAGACGTGGAAAGATTTACATTAGCAGATTCTGAGAAATACAAGCAGAACCAGGAATACATTAAACACAATAATAGCAAGAATTTGCAATAATCAACTATGAAAGGATTGGTTCTTCTCCGTTTTTCTGTGATCCAAAGTAATTTCAATAGATTTTGGACAGAAAATGCCATCTAAGGAGACTGGAAGTAAATGGACACATGCTATGTTCACTTCTTTCTTTAGTTGTTTTTTGTTTTGTTTTTTAATCTCTCCTATTGTTTTTGCCTTTTGTTCTGATTTTTCTCTTCCAACATGATTCACAAAGCAATATGCACTAAAAATAAACTTACCACAGTAAAAAAAAATAAATAAAAATAAACAATTAATAAAAAAGGAAATAAAGATGAATCAGAGCAATATTAAGGCTTCTCTTCACTCACACTATCCACTCCAGTCAGAACCTTATCATCTCATGCATGGATTATTGCAATAGCTTCTAACTGGTTTGTCTGACTCAAATTTCTTTGTACTACAAACCACAGTGATTTTCCTAAATTGTAGGTATTTTCACATCATTCTGACTATTCCATGATATCTACCAGCTTTCTATTACCACCAAATTTAAATATAAAATTCTCTTTTCAGTATTGAAAATGTTTCACAAACTAGTATTTTCCTATCTTTTCAGTTATTTCTCTCCCTTCTATGCATTCTGATCCAGTAAACATTGGCTTAATTGCTATTCCCAGCAAACACATAAAATACATTTTGCTTTGTTCTCTATCACTGAGTATCTGATGCAGTGATATTCTTAACCCCACTTCCTGGCTTTACTTGACCCCCTCTAAGATTCAACTTGCACAAGAAATATATAACATTTATAAATACATACATATGTGTATGTGTGTGTGTGTGTGTGTGTGTGTGTGTGTGTGTGTGTGTATGAAAGGTAATATCATAGGGAAGGCAAAGGAGTATGTATTTGTGCCTGGGAAGTAGGGTGGGATGGGTCAATTAATGTTTCTTGTATTTATACATATGTACACACATACATATGCATGTGTTACATAGATACATACACATAGTTTATCTATGTAATACATGCAAAATAAATGTTGATTGTATGTATCTACACATGTGTATATGTGTGTGCATACATATATACATATGTAAAATGCAACACATGTTTTCTCCCTCATTAGAATGTGAATTTTTTTAATGACTTTTTTTTAAAGCTTTCTTTATACTCTTTATAATATAAGAGACTTTTTGTCTCTTATACTTAATAAATATTTATTAACTAACTCATTTTAAGCAAGGAAAAATGGGCATATTTAAGTCTATACTGAGAATTGTGACCTGCATAATAAGTGAAGTGAATATTATGTGATATAAGAATCAATCGAAAGAATTGGCCTGAATAATATACATCTTAACTGTTAAATTACAGCTATATTTAGATATTTAAAGGATTCCAATGTGGAATCTGTATAAGTTTTTTTTTTTTTTTCCCTCATCCCCAAAGAGGAAAACTAGAAGAAAAGTAGTTTTCAACTCCATATTAGGAAAATTTTAATTAAAAATACCCACAATAACAAAGATCGGGAGTAGAACTTAGTTTAAAAATTTTGGACTAGTAATCATTGATCTCAGACAAAGTCAAATTATAGATTCAATCAAGAGGGAAGTCTACATTATATCTCAGTCATATCAATATTGTTCTAGTTGCATGTTTATATTTTGTAAATTTACATATGTAAGGTTTGTATGCATGTAGGTATATGTATATGTGTAGGTATGTGGGCAGGTATGTGTGTGTGTGTGTATATATATATATATATATATATATATATATATATATATATCCATTTTAACTGTAACCTGCTTGGGGTGGGATGAAAGAATGAAAAAAGAATAAAATAAATGTGCAGAGCAAAGAACAAGAAACTAAAGAAATGATGGACAATCATGAATAAAATTTCTTCTATATATATGCTTTCTCTAAATGGAAAATTATTGCTACAGACTTTGAATATTCCCTGATGTTCTGCTGATTAAATGAGAATGTTTTATTTTGTTTTCCTTTTTTCTGTCTTATTTTTGGCTTCTTTCTTATTTTGCATTTCATATTTAATAACTACATTTTTAAATTTTCTAAAATACATATACAACTAATAAATTATCAAACTGCAAATATTTTTAGGAGTTTTGAAAACGCTCTCAGTGGAGTTACCAAAAAATGGGCTTTAGCTATAGCTTTAGTTATAAATAGCTAAATATAAATATATCATTTTAATAAAATTATATTATATAATTTATATTAACTGTAAGTATAAAATATATTATATATTATATTATATATTTATAATATAAACTTCATACTATTTATTTTAAAACTTTGTTGTGAGGAAGGAGCATCATGAACATTAAAGCTTCATATATATGTTATTATTTTGACTATGATTAAGCAATTTTTTTCATGATTGTAGAAATACTCAAATGAATTAATGAGCTAGAACTAAAACTAAATAGATGGTAGAGGCTAATCTCCAGGAAATTATAGAGATCTGTTACCAGATACACTTCTTTAAAGAGAGACCCTTTTTTGTTAATCCCCATATAATACAGGTGTTTTTAAGGAGAAGAGTCATGAAATACAATATTTTTTGATGAATTGCAAATCATTATCAACAAAAAGGAGGAAAATGGTGGATATGAGCAAAAAATGAAACACATAACACCTAACCAATTTTAAAGAACAAGAGTAAAGGACATTATTAATAAAGTATATGATTGTACAAGAAAGTCAGTCAATGATGTGGTAAGAATGAGGAATCAACAATGTTCATGTGTTCCACAAATATCCTTATTATGCCATAAGAAAGCAAGAAAGGTTCCTGGCACATTGGGCAAACACTCATTACAATTTACAGAAAGATGTGGATTTTAGTAATATTCAATGGGGAAGCACAGATAGCTTGAGGAAATATTGTATTACTAGAAGAAAAATTAACATTAATGAAATGACAAATCTATTTGAGTTTTAGTGTCACCATTTTACCTTTGAAATGCCTTTCAACAACAACAACAACAACAAATTACTGTAATTTCTATAAATAGTTTTTTTTTAAAGAAATGATTAAATTTTACAAATAATTTCTTAAAAAATGAATTTTTAACTTTTGGAAAAATAGCAGCACAATTGATTTTAAACAACTCTCTGCTAAGATAATGGAATTTTCACCTTTTAATCAAAATAAGAGATAATGTGTCTCATACTGAGAGTAACTATCATTGATGATATGCTTTTTTTCCCCATTTACCCACAGTCAGGATAAGGTCTCCTTTGTAGTCTTCATCCTTAATTTCAGATTTCACTCAGCACCAGCTAATTTTTATAATGGAAAGAAGCATGGGCATGGGTGTAGTTATAACACCATTAGGTGAATTAGAGGCATCAAGAAGAATAAGGATGTGGAAGCAGTGAATGTTATCGCTGTTTGTTCTTCCTTCTCCAAGAGGACCATGACATCACATAGGTGATGCCATGACAGGAAAATGCATTGGATTTAAGTAAGAGTGCAAGGTCACCTGCCTCACTTTCCCCTCCATCATCAGGATGACTGGCGATGTCCCTGAATGCAATGAAAAACCTTGGCCTTTGTAAGCCATGGTCTTCAACAGTTTGACTGAGGCCACATACAGTCATTGATTAAGGTAAGGTAGCAATGAAGGCAAAAATGCCATCTTTCACCTAGTAAAAAAAAAATAATAATAATGTAAATAAATAAATAAATATGGGATGGGGAAATCCTTAGACTTTGGTCAAAATAGAAATGACACCATTTATATTTACTTTGAGGCAATGAGAATCAAAACAGTGACTACTTTGGGTTTGGCTGGGGACAAATATATTGTTGGCTACTCCATGAGAGTTGCAGGGCTTTTGCTTTATAGTTTGGTCCTTAAGAAAGAAATCTAGCCAGTCAACTCCAAAGTGCAAGTGACAAAAATTCAGAAAATGTAATGCCTGGAATAAAGATTAAAAGAATCAATAAGTCAATGATTGCAATGCATATAATAGAGTTGGAATCTTTGACCAAATACAACAGAGATTTTCTTTCTCTACCGGGATATCAGAATAGAAAATACAAATTCCAAATGACTTTTGCAAAGTGATGGTAGATATCATAAGTGGTAGAGAGTCAAGTCTAAGGACAAGGAAAGACATGGTTCATGTATTGCATGAACACATATAGCAGTTTAAAGAAAGTTATAGTTCACTGAATCTTGACTACAAGATATTTTTCAAAGGGTAAGATGAATAAGTACAATTATATGGATTAATAACTCAATGAATCACCATACCCAGGTGATGGTAACTAACTGGCTGTCAACTTTGAGAAAGATTAACCTCAATGACAGTCTTTCAAATTTATGAATAACATCCCAGGTGCAGATAGCTACTTTGTTGAATAGCAATTGATTCAACAAGTATTTAAGGTCTACCATATAGTAGGAATGCTAATTTCTGGAAATGAAGAGACAATTTTATTTTAAAAGTTTGTACCATCTAAAAATCCTCTACTGAAAAGTTAGACAGAAGAGTCTCTATCAAGATACTATGGAAAGTTGTTGGAATCCTTACTAACTGCTAACTAATTAGAGTTGATCTAATTTTACAAGAAGATGTTTTGGGCAGAACCTGAAACAAGGTACTAAGTAGAACTAATTAATACAAGGCTTGTGTTCACACCTTTACTCATTGGAGTTCAATGCATTCACACCTCCCTTGAAGCTCTTTGGGCCAGAGAGCACTAGCATAAATAGAGCTTCAATGGGCCAGTCAAGGAAGTTCTTCAGAGTGAAGAAGCTACAAGTCGGGATTTCAGCGGAGTTACGCCAGAAGCCCTCTCTCCAAGGCAAGGCAGAATATTTTCCACTTGGCTGGCTGGTGGCAGAGGAAGTTCCTCAGAGTGAAGAAGCTACAAGTCGAGATTTTACCAGAATGACATGAAGAGTGGTGCTGGCTCTGGAGGCTGAAGAAAGCAGAGGCAGAAGCAAAGGACAAAGCAGCAAGAGTTCTTGGAACCAAGCAGAGAGATAGGCCTCTAAGCTAACCGGGCTATATTGGAGATAATAAAAGATCTGAACTTTCATCACCTGGCTGCATTTGGGAAGAAGATCACCACATTTTGGCGCCCGAACAGGGACCGATTCAGATCCATCTGAACTAGATCACAACAGAAAGTCACATGAAAAAATACTCTTTATCATTGCTGATTTGAGAAATGCAAATTAAAGCAACTCTGACTTACCACTCTGTACCTTTCAGATTAGCTAAGACAACAAATGAAAATGACAAACACTAGGGGAGATGTAGAAAAATTGGGAATCTTGTTCACTGTTTGTTTTTGATGAGGTATTTAGGCTGAAAGAATGAATAAAAATAGAAAAAATAAATAAACTACATTATGAGAAAACAATTGATCTGTCAAATAAATCCAGGAGAGATAATTTATGTATTATTGGACTAGCTGCTAGCCATGATCAAAAAAGACACCAGATAACATCTTGTAAGAAAATATCAATGAAAACTGCCCTGATATACTAGAAAAAGAAGTTTAAATTATGATTAAAAGAATCTACCGATTATTTCATAAAAGAGATCCCAAAATGAAAAAGCCAAGGAATACTATAGTTAAATTCCAAAACTATCAGGTCAAGGAGAAAGAATTGCAAGTAAGCCATAAGTAAACAATTCAAACATTAAGAAGCAGTTTCTGCATTAAAAGATCAGAGAGTCTTGAATATGATATTCCAGAAGACAAAAGAGATTTTATTACACAGCTATTCAGCAAAATTGAGCATAAACTTCCAGGGTAAAATATGGATATTTGATGAAATTAAATATTAAAAACTTTAAAAATGAAATAGGAGACTTCAAACTGTCCTGATAAAAGGACCAGAGCTGAACAGGAAAATATAATCTTTAAATATGTCTCAAGAAAAGCATAAAAAAGTAAGCAGGAAAAAAATCCATGATATTAATAATGTTAAACTGTTGATATTCCTATATGGGAAGATGGTATTTGTAACTCTTAAGAACTTTATCCCCATTTTGGACAGTCAGAATGAGGTGGTGATTATAAATCAGAGGACTGGGTATAAATGGACTTTGATATGATAATAAAAAAACAATTAAGGAGTAAAAAAAATATTGAATTTGAAGAAGAGAAAAGAGAGAGAAAGAAATTAAGTTAACATGAAAAAAGTATGAGAGACCTATTGGAGGAGGAGGGAAAAATGGGAGGTGAGTCTTATTATAAAAATACTAAAGAGATTAAGAAAATGGAAGTTGCATTAAAATGATAAGTAATATCCATCTAAAACATAATCTAGAAGCATTCCTACTAAATCAGAGGTGAACCAAGGATGTCTATTATTATTGTCTTTATTCAATATTTTTTCTAGAAATATTAGCTTTACCAATAAATGTAGAAAGAAAAATTGAAAAAAAATTGGAATAGGCAATGAGTAAAGAAAACTATTACTCATCATATGATTGGATACTTATAGAATCCTAGATTGTAATATTCTTCTCTAAAATATAATATTTTTGGGAGCAGGTTTCTTGGGGGTCTTCTGGAGGCATCCTTCATTTCAGTTCAATAATCACCCCAAATCAGGCAAGAGTTAAAGTCCAAATCCTTTTTTGTCTCTTTACAAGCCTTGTCTCCTTCCTGGGGCCTGGTTGACTTTCTTAGAGGTCTGTCTCTCTTCTTGGTTCTGAGAGCTTCTGCTGCTAGTCCTCTGCCTCTGCCGGCTTCAGCCTCCAGCCAGCACAAAGGTGGAAGATGGAATGAATCTGTTTCCTCCTCCCAGATCTTCTAGTGGGCTTGTGTATCTGGCCCTGAGACTTCTTGCTTACATGCTGTACACTGAGTATAGTACATCAATCATTATATCACTAAGAAACCATTATTTGTTGTAGGATTAAATCAATGCTAAACTAGATTTAACCATTATCTCCTCAATTCCACTTAGTACCTTATAGGATCAGACCAATCATACTGAACCATGTTAAATTAGATAATTATTGTCTCTATGACTTAATATCTTGTAAGAATCCTAATACTAGATAATCAACTAAAAATACTTTAATAATTAACAACTTAAGCAAAGCAGTAGGCTATGAAATAAACCCACATAAATAACTGGTATTTTTATATATTACTAGCAAAACCCAGAAACTAGAAGTAGAAAGAAAAATTTCATTTAAAATAACTGTAGACAACATAAAATATCTGGAGGTCAATCTGCCAAGACAAACCTAGAAACTATCTGAGAACAATTATAAAACAATTTTCACATAAATAAAGATGTAAACAATTAGGAAAATATTAATTGCCCTATCAATATTATGTAAATGACAATTCAATCCAAAATTAATTTACTTATTCAGTTAGATACCAAACTACCAAATATTATTTTATAGAAGTAGAAAAATAATACAGTTTATCAGGAAGAACAAGTTCAAGAATATAATAGGAAATAATGAAAAAAGCAAGAGGAAGTTGCCCTAGCAATAGCAAATATAAAATTATATTATTAAGCCATAATCATCTAAAACATCTAGTACTGGGTAAGAAATAGAGAGATGGGTCAAAGAAATAGATTAGGTATTCAGAATATAGTGGTAAATTATTATAAAAATCTATAGCTTGATAAACACAAAGCCTCCAACTTCTGGCATAGGAACTCTCTATTTGAAATAAACTGCTTGGAAAACTGAAAGAGAGTATGGCAAAAATTAGGTATAGATCAATGTCTCATATGTTATACCAAGATAAGATGAAAAGGATACATGATTTTGATATAAAAGGTGATATGGTAAGAAAGTTAGGAGAACAAGGAATAATTTATCTGTCTGATCTATGAAGAAAGGAAGAATTTATGACCAAATAAGAGAGAGAGAGCATTATGAAATTGAAAATAAATAATTCTGATTACAATATTTTTTTAATAATTTCACAAATAATAACAACACAACAAAGTTTAGAAGAAAAACAAAACATTGGGGAAAAAATTTTACAACTAGTATTTTTCCCCCTCATTCACATATATAAAAAGAAATGAGTCAAATTCATCAGAATATAGGTCATTCCTCAATTGATAAATAGTAAATTTTCCTCAAGTCCTCAAATGAAAAATTGATAAAAAATTAAAGCTGTCCATACTCATATAAAATTTTTCTAAATTACTATTGATTAAAGAGTACAAATTAAAATAGCTTTGTGTTACCAATTCATACCTAAAAGATATATTAATATAACAGAAAAAATGATAAATGTGGGAGAGGATATGGAAAAATTGAAACACTGATACATAGGTGGTGGAATTGTGAATTTATCCAACCATTCTTGAGAGCAATTTGGAACTTATGCCCAAATGACAACTAAACTGTATATACCCTTTGATGCAACAATACCACTGCTAGTTCTTTATCCCCCAAAAACCACAAAAAGGGGAAAATGCCTAACATGTACAAAAAATATTTAGAGCAGCACATTATTTATTTTGTGGCAAAGAATTAGAAATTACAGGAATTCCTATCAATTGGAAGTGGCTTAACAATTTGTGACATAATAATGTAAAGGAATACTACTAGTATAAGAAATAACACACTGTGGAATGAATGTGGACTACTTAAATTTTTGGGTTTTTTCCCAGATTATTTTTACTTTCTGAATCCAATTTTTCTTGTGTAACAAGAGAACTGTACAGATCTGTGTAATGTGCTGAAGCTCAAGTTGATGTACTGAGGTCCCAAGCACATGTGGGTAAATAGTAATTGGACCATACTCTATTAATATATATGCTTGGAGAAAGAATGCCCCCAGCCCACTCTTTGTGCAAGTCCTGATGTGTTGTATAGGAAATTTTGGTGGGTGGAGGAAGAGGGGCAGAGAGAGAAGAGGAAAAAGACTGCTGGCTGGTGTTTTGTTGCAGCTGCTCACATTGCTAATCCCTCTTCACCTCAAAAAGAATAAAGATTAAAGATTTTCCCTTAACCTGAATTCCTGACTCCAGCTGATTTTAAAATGCGCGATCATCACAGATCTGCACACATATATTGTATCTAGGATATACTTTAACATGCTTAACATGTATAAGACTGCCTGCCATCTAGGGGAGGGAGTGGAGGGAAGGAAGGGAAAAATCGGAATAGAAGTGAGTGCAAGGGACAATGTAAAAATTACCCATGAATATGCTGTGTCAATAAAAAGCTATAATAAAAAAAGAAAGAAAGAAAGAAATAACAGAAAGATGGATTTTAGAAAAAAACCTGGAAAGAATTAAATGAACTTCCATCAAATGAAGTGAGCAGAACCAAGAGAACATTTTACATAGTAACAGTAGCACTGTGCAATGATCAAACAATGATCCAACACAATTCCAAAAGGCTCCTGATGGAAAAGGCTGTCCAGAGAAAGAACTATGGAATCTAATGCAGATAGGAACATACAATTTTTAATTTTTGTTGGTTTCTTTCTTGTGAGCTTTTCTCTTCTGTTCTTTTTCTTTTGCAACATCATTAATATGAAAATATGAATATGTAATTATATATGATCAAGATTGTATTAATGTAAGTTTAGATCCCAAGAAAATGGACATGTAATTCCATTGTACTGTGGCTTTGTTAGATAACATCTGTAGTATTTTCCCCTTCTGGTTTTCATGTTTTCATATAATTATTGACAAACTCTAGGATAAGCTTAATGTCATAATTTTGCTAGTTCAAGTTTGATTTCAGAAGAAAATGAAAGGCTCACAGATAATCTATATTTAAATAAAGTAATTTACTTAAACCTGAAATAGTCTGACATTTGATTGTTAGTATTGCAGCCTTTCCCATTCTCCCAAAAGGTGTCTGATCAGTGTAGCAGAGTATAATGACTGATAGTTTTCTGAAATCCACCAAAATGAGAAGGTAGTTTATGAATGGGGCTTGCATGCTTCTAAGTTCTCAAGAATCCATGTCATCCCAGATTACATCACAAGGAAACCACATAAAGATAAGCAAATTTGAAGTTCTTGGCTCACCTCTTGGCCATTGAAATCTTGTTTTTGTTTTTTTTGTTTTTTGTTTTTTGTCTATTGGTGAGAACATGTATACACACACACACACACACACACACACACACACACACACACACACACACACAACGAGAGAGAGAGAAAGAGAGAGAGAGAGAGAGAGAGAGAGAGAGAGAGAGAGAGAATAAGAGAGAGAGAGAGTTGAAGGGATTTTGTAAGAAGAAATGACCCAAAGTCTATGAGCTACAAAAATAGATTACATATTTCTTAACCTCTTAAGAATCTTGTATCACTACTTAAGGAAATTATAGAAGGCTTTGAGTTTATTTGATTTTAAAGTAAAATACTTCCAGAATAATCTAAGAATTAAGATGAGAATACATTTTAATAGATTCTTAAAATTGTTCCACATTCTGAATCTTACTTGCAAAGAGTATATAGTTTGTCTTACCTGAAATCCTCTCTCTTCTCATCTCCATTTTTTGGAATGACTTGCTCCATTCCAGGTTCACTTAAGAGTAATCTCCAATGTGCAGCCTTTCCTGATTTTTCCAAAAAGTCCCCACTATAAATTTATTTTACAAAGTCACTTACAGATATACAAAGTATTTTTCTTTGTGCACATGTTTTATCCTAGTAAAATGTAAGATTATTGAGTATTGAGACTGCCCCACTTTTATTTTTGATTAGCAATGCTTACCATGGTAGCTAGTATGCAACTGATAAATGAATTGTGAAAGTATGCATTGGGTTAAAATGTCTATGAAATAATTCCCATAATTCTATGATTAAACAACATATCTGTCCAAAAATGGCTTTAGAGACAGCTAGATGACACCATGCATAGATTATTAACTCTAGAATCAGGAGGACCTGAGTTCAAATCTGGCCTCAAGCACTTAATTCTTACTAGTTGTGTGAACCTGGGCAAGTCACTTAACCCCCAAAAAGAAAACAAATCCCTTCAGTTACTTCTAAGCCACAAAATTCCTAAGATAAGATATTCAGACAGTCACTAAATGACTCCTTGTTGCGAATGTTTTATAGGCTAGTCATAGTTCAGGAAATATACTGGACTGGATGGGCTCTAAACTTTTCAGCTTCTAGGTTTTCAGATTTTTTTATCATTTATAGTTTACCTTACATGATCTTATTGAATATCAGAAAATTAATTGTCATGAAAAAATGGGAAAGATATATAAATCAATTTCCTTCAAGAAGTCATTCATAAAATATTCTAAATGCTTGCTGAGCTTCAATACATAACGGTGTAAAAACGAGACACTCATTGCTAGGCTCTTTAAAAGATTTTTTTTAAAGATATGTTTTTAGTTTTCATTCACTGTAATAGAAGTATTTTATTAGAATATTGCCCTATAAAATATTTCTATTGTATATCATGCAAGTGCCTCACCACTTCTGATAGATTTTCTTTCTTTTTTACCATCTCAAACACTTTGTCAGTAACATTTTGGGCATGTGATTCCAAACAAAGATATTTTATAAATATCCAGGACATGTGGCTATTCCAGATGTGCTAATTATTTATAATCTGCTGCCATTCGGGGAATAGATTTTTAAGAATATAAATATGGATCTTGGAATTTTTTCTGGCCAATGCTCTTTAATGAGCAGTTCCAAAATAACCATTTAATGAAGTTGCTAATGCTTTATAGCTTTTGCTATCCCTCCCTCCACCCTGATCTTGACAAATTACTTAACACAGTTTAAATGATCTTTTCAGACTTGTGATGAAATTAATTTTTTTTGTCATTTTTAATTGATTTATTGAATTTTGGTCCAATATTGGGACACAATAACCTTCCAGGATACATTTCAGTAAAGCTGAAATAAATAGGCAAATATCTCATGGGATTTTTCCCTTTTTACCATTGTGTAGATTTTCAAGGTTAAGTAATTAGTTGAACATTTTTGCTGATTGTTGAACAAAATAACTGAACTATTAAAAGATATTAATCAAGAGAGGTCAATAAAGTCCCCAAATGTTTTTGTTGTTGTTTGTAAGATACAATCTCAAAATGATTGTATTACACCATGTTTTATCTAATTCTGTTGACCAGCTGAACAATTGCATAAGAGCTCTGTATAGTTCACTGGCTCATCATATGTAATTAATCAAAAAGAAACATGAAAATATTTGAAATTCTGGTCTATGGCCTATTGTTTATATGTACAAGCATTGTGTTAATCATTCAATAAAATCAGCATTGAAGAATATTGAAGTTTCAAAATGCAGAATTTAAGTTGCTGACTCCATGATTTCAAGGAAAAGATTTTAAAATATTACACTTAAAAACATATCAGAGTATATTAGAAAAGATAGTGAACAAAGAATCAAGAATCAAAAGACCACTCAGAGTTGGAGGAGATCATTTCTAGTCATTCCCATATTTGAACAGGAATATCATTTAGAGCAGTTTTTTTTTTTTTTTTTAATGCATCGTGAACAAAAGTGGCAGTCTGGCAAAATCTAATGACCCCTTGTTAGAATAATATTTTAATATGAATTTTAAAAAAAGGACTACATAGGATTATTTTAATGAGTTTGTGACAGATCTCATTCTAGATTTAAATATGTTTAGTTGTTGACAATTTTTTGGAGACCTGACAACCACTTATAAATCCAGTTGTACAATTGATTCTTGGCTTCCTTATGGTAAATTCCTCTGTTCTTCTAAGACATGAGTAGATGAAGGGCATATTAAAATTGTTAAAAGTTATCAAGGAGGGGTTATGTAGCATAGCTCAAATTGAAAGATATCTGGGCTTATGTCATAAATATACTTCTTGCAAGTTTGGACAAGTCATTTAAACTTCAAGCACCCCAGGCAAATCTTTCCATTCCAATGCTATAAATTACAGAACTGCTGGTTATCTTCATTGATAGAGGGAATTTCTTCATCAAGAATTGCTTATCCTAATAAAATTATAGATTTAGTGTAAAAAAGTAAAAAAAAAAAAAGATATTTGTTTCTATGTAACTAAAAATTTCACTTACTGAAGCTCTCATAATTTTTCCCAGATTGACATAGATCATGATGAATATAAAACTAGTTTCAGAGTATCTGTCTAATATTATTTAAATCTGAATGTCAACATCATAGTAATTTTTTTATATCTTACTTTCCTTATCTATAAAATGAAAATATTGAACTAGATGATATCTGAGTTCTTGCCAAATGCTAATGAAGTATTGTCTCATGACATGGTGAGTAGATCACAGTTCACAGTTTCATATATAACACTGAAAAGATAACATGGGAACAGCTACATGGTGCAATGGACAGTGTACAGGTCGTGGAGTCAAAAGGAATTAAATTCAAATCCAGCCTTAGACATTTAATATTTACTAGCTATGCAACTCTGAGCAAATCACTTAACCTCATTTGATTAAAAAAAATAAAATTTTGTTTGTATAAATATGCTTCAGTACATTAAATACATTCAATACATTAACTTTTTGGTTACCTAAATTCTCATCATGTTTTTAGTGTTGTACTAATGTAACCCAGAGTTCTATTAATGTGATCCAGAATTAAAACACAGTGTTTTGGAAATGCTTCTCAGTGTTGAGTAGAATAATTATACATGCTTCTCCATGAGGGACAGATTTTGTATAAGAATGTAGAAGAAGACAAAGAGTCCTGCTTGTATATCAAAAGATCCACAAGAAAACCCAGGCTTTCTTCAGAAATATATCCTTAGGGATAGGAGAGAGAGAAAGAGACACTGAGAGAAAGATAGAGGGGGAGAGAGAGAAAGAGAGAGAGAGAGAGAGAGAAAATGAGACAGAGAGAGAAACAAATAGAGAGAAGAGAGAGAGAGAGAGAGAGAGAGAGAGAAAGAGAGAGAGAGAATGAGACACAAAGAGAAACAAATAGGGGAGAGAGAGAGAGAGAGAGAGAGAGAGAGAGAGAGAGAGGAGAGGGAGGGAGGGAGGAAGAGGGAGGGAGAGGGAGAGGGAAAAGGTAAGGTGATGGGAAACAACAGCTTGCCTTTCTAGAGACTTTGAAGAATTTCTTCTCAAACTGAAATCAAGGACATTCTTTGTTGAGATGAGATATATTACTGGCAGGATCTTCATAGTGTTTAGCATGAGGTGTAGCACATAGTAGGATCTTAATAAAACTTGATTGATTGAATAATTGACTGATTGAACTCAATTTTCTTGTTTCTAGATAATTTAGTTATTTGCTCCATTCTAATCTGAATAATTTCAATACTCTATGCTATCTCCTTGGAAAAAATGACTTTATTCACTGTTCATTATTTTTTTTTTTATGTAATTAGCATTGTGTAAGAAAGAGCCCAAGCTTTAGGATTCATTTTAATTACTTCTTTCCCTTTAAAGAATATTAGCTTGAAAAGTAGATTGAGCCTAAAGGATCATTTACCCTAGATTAACAATGTTTAAGGAGATAGAGATAATTTTAATCTAATACTATCTCTCTGTATGAAGCAGAATGGCCAGACTCATGTTTCAAATCTCTTGCTTCTGCCTAGAATGGAATTAAGATTTCCTTTGGAGCAAGAGTATTCAACAAGGCAGATATTCAAAAAGCATTTATTAAATATGAGTCAATATTACTGAATCAGACAATATATTCATGGGAGCAATGAGAAGTGAACAAAGCCTGGAAATGTAGGGGTGGCAAGTTACAATAGATATTTACTGCTGAACAAAGGATTTTATATTTTATTTTATTTTTATATTTTAAAAAAATTTTATTCAGTGCCATACCAAACAAACTCAAAAGAAGTTATTTTACAGATGTAGAAAAAATTATTTAAAAAGTCATCTGGAAGAAGGTCAAGAATTTCAAGGCAATTAATGAAAAAATGCAAATGAAGGTGGCCTAGCTGTATCAGATATAAAATTATATTACAAAGCAGAAGCCATCAAAATCATTTGGTACTGACTAAGAAATAGAGTAGTTTATCAGTGGAATAGGTTAGGTTCACAAGATAAAATAGTGAATGACAATGATAATCTATTGTTTCAGGAACCCCAAAATCTCAGCTTTTGGGATAAGAACTTATTATTGGCAAAAACTGCTGGAAAATTGGAAACTAGCATGACAGAAAGTAGGCATTGACCCATATGTAACATTATATACCAAGATCGGATTAAAATGAGTTTATGATTTAGACATAAAGAGTGATGTTATGAGCAAATTAGAAGAACAAATATATAGTTTATCTCTCAGATCTGTGGAGAAGGAACAAAATTTTGTCCAGAGAAGAACTAGAAATCATTATTGAACCAAAAAGAGATCATTTTGATTATAGTAAGTAAAAAAAAAAGACTTTTACACTAACAAAAGCAATTCAGACAATATTAGAAGGGAAGCAATAAACTGGGAAAATGTCTTTACATTCAAATATTCTGATAAAGGCCTCATTTCTAAATTATACAGAGAATTGACTCAAATTTAAAAAAAAGAAACAACTCTCCACCTCTAATTGGAAAAACTTATTTATATGCCAAAATTTTTTCAAAGAAGGTCAGTCTTATTGAGGTGAAAAGGTTGCTCAGCCCAGCTCACACCCACTCTGGGAAAGCCAGTAAGTGTTTCTCAATCACAGCAAATCAAAACTAAGACCCTCATTCCTGGCTCAATAGAAAGGCAGATCAGTGAAGCAGCTTTGAATTCTAGTTCAGAAGGCAAATTCTGAATAAACAGGCTATTTCCTGAAAATAGCAGGCAAAGCTACCTCCTATAAACACAAGGGATGCCTGTATTCAAAGTCAAGTCTTAGAGATGTGCAGGAAGCTTGGGATAGTGCCACCTTTATCCCAGGAGCAGAGCTCAAATATAAAAGTAAAAAAAAAAGAAAAAAAAAAAAAAAAAAAGAGGAAATACCTTAAAAAAAAAAAAAAGGAAAGAAAATGAACAAGAAATGTAAAAGAGCCTTGAGAAAAGAGCCTTGAGCATAAAAACCTACTAGGGGTGACAGAGAAGTCCAAAATAAAAACTCAAATGAGGACAGAATGTCCACAAACAAAATCTCAAAGAGTGATATGAATTGTTCTCAAGCCCAAAGAGGCTTCATGGAAGTGTTCATAAATGACTTTAAAAAGCAAATAACAGAGGTACATGGAAAAATGAGAAAAGAAACGGGAAATATGTACAAGAGAGTCAACAGCTTAGAAAAGGATGTGAAAAAAAGAATGAAGAAAACAACTTCTTTAAAAAATTGGCCAAATATACCTTTTGATCCAGCAGTGTTACTTCTGGGCTTATATCCCAAAGAAATACTAAAGAAGGGAAAGGGACCTGTATGTGCCAAAATGTTTGTGGCAACGCTGTTTGTAGTGGCTAGAAACTGGAAATTGAATGGATGCCCATCAATTGGAGAATGGCTGGGTAAATTGTGGTATATGAATGTTATGGAATATTATTTTTCTGTAAGAAATAACCAGCAGGATGAATACAGAAAGGCTTGGGAGAGACTTACATGAACTGATGCTAAGTGAAATGAGCAGAACCAGGAGATCATTATACACTTCGACAATGATGTTGTATGAGGATGTATTCTGATGGAAGTGAATTTCTTTGACAAAGAGACCTAACTCAGTTTCAATTGATAAATGATGGACAGAAGCAGCTACACCCAAAGAAAGAACACTGGGAAATGAATGTGAACTATTTGCATTTTTGTTTTTCTTCCCGGGTTATTTTTACCTTCTGAATCCAATTCTTCCTGTGCAACAAGAGAACTGTTCGGTTCTGCAAACATATATTGTATCTAGGATATACTGCAACATATCTAACATATGGACTGCTTGCCATCTAGGGGAGGGGATGGAGGGAGGGAGGGGAAAAATCGGAACAGAAGCGAGTGCAAGGGATAATGTTGTAAAAAAAAAATTACCCTGGCATGGATTCTGTCAATATAAAGTTATTATAAAATAAAATTAAATTTTAAAAAAAAATTGGCCAAATGTAAAAAGAAAAAAAAATTTACTGAAGAGAATAACATCTTCAAAAGGATAAGTAACCAAATGGAAAAAAAGATACAAAAGCTAACTGAAGAAAATCATACATTAAAATATAAAGCAGGACAAATGGAAGCTAATTACTTTGAGAGACAACAAGAAACAGTCAAACAAACCAAAAAGAAGGAAAAAAGGGAAGAAAATGTGAAATACCTCAGTGGCAAAACAGGCAAACTGGAAAATAAATTCAGAAGAGACAATTTAAAGATTATTGGCCTACCTGAAGACTGTGACCAAAAAAAAAAGCCTGTATAGCATTCTTGAAGATATCATTATTTAAAACTGCCCCAACATACTGGAAACACAAAGGTAAATACTCATTGGAAGAATTCATTGGTTACCTTCATAAAGAGATCCCACCAGAAAAACCCCACGTTACATTGTTATGAAACTTCAGAACTACAATCTCAAGGAAAAAATACTGCAAAATGCCAGAACAAAACAATTCAAATATCAAGGAGCAACAGTCAGAATTACCCAGGATCTGGAAGTTTTTACAATAAATGATCAGAGGGCCTGAAGTACCATAGTCTGAAAGGCAAAGGACCCAGATTACAACTACTCAGTGAGACACAGCATCATCTTTCAGGGGAGGTGATGGAACTTCAAAGAAGTAAGAGACAGGAAGCCCTCAAGATGGTAAGAGTAAATGACTGTCTATCTGAGCTTCTCACAACTTCCCTCAAATTAACAGCAGATTAAGCCTCTGAACTGGTTTTGGAGTGTCAGAACCCACAAATATTTGGAGTATAACAAATCTCCAGAAGAAGATCCTTTGGAAGAACTTCAGAAAAGATCTGTTTCAATTAGGCATGGGGAGAGGCTGCCCTTCCCAGACCAGCTCCAGGGCAAGGAGCTGGGATAGAAAGCCATAGCATTGTGGTATCCACACAGCAGGTATCTACTGCAAAACTCTTAGGCTCCTCAGTCCTGGTTACAAGCCAATGTTTCAGAGATTTGTTGTGAGAAACTCAAAACAAATACAAAAAGCAAATTATGAGCCCCTGAAGCCCAGAATGCACCACTTTGCCACATCTACCCAGAACTGGAAGTCAGTCAGAAATACCTGCCCCAGTGCAAACTAAAACAGATGTCACCCTTTGCCTTAAGAACTGACCTCAACCCTTAAAAATAAATAAGCAAAAAAGCAAAAAGAACTCAGACCACAGACATTTTATGGAGAGAGAGAACAGACTTCAAACCCTCAGGTTTCTAAAGGCAAATCAAATGATATGACTTGGGCCCCATTTCCCAAGGCTCTCTAGGAAGAATTCAAAAGGACCTTAAAAGAGAGTTAGAAGAAAAAATGGGGAAAGGAAATGAGATCTTTGCAAAAGGGTTTGGAAAAGAAAAAACAGAAATTATCTGTAGAAAATGCCTTCAAATTGATATGATGAAATGGGAAAAGCATATAATTCCCTACAAAATAGAATTGACAAAATGGAAGTAAAGATATTCAATCATTTTTATTGGAAAAAAAACAGAAGTAAACAGAAAATGTAATTTACAAACAACGAATTCAAGAGAAGCATAGAAATATAAAAGGAGGAAAATATATATCATTTAAAGGCTAAAATGCTTACATTCCAAGATGGGAAAACCTTATACATAACTCTTGAAAATTATATCTGTCACTGGGGCACACAGAGGGGTCAACCCATGACTGAGGTTGTGTTTGTGTATGTGACAATATATATATATATATTTAATGATGTCAAGAGGTGGAAAAAGTTCTGTATTGGGAAAAAGAGAAAAGAAGATTTTTAATGGACAATTGGATCACATTAAGAGGCATAAGAGACCTATCATAATTAAGGGGGAAAAGGAAGGAGAATATGTAGTAGTGTCTAAAGCTTGATCTCATCAATTTTGGATCTAATAAGGAATAACTTTTGTGTACAATTGTGTACAGAAATTTATCTAACCCAATAAAGAAGTAGGAGGAGAAAGAGAATAGAAAAGACAGGGGCAAGATAGAAGGGAATGCAAAAATAACTAGGGGAAAAAGTAAAAGAAGGAGGGAAGGAATGATAGAAGATAAGATAGGATGGAGTGAGTGAAAAAAACACTAGTAAGAGAAGGAGGAGGGGTGACAAGACACAAGTAGGGTATGGAGTAGGTAAAACAAAAACACTAGTAAGGACAGAATAGAGAGAACAAAAGTATATACATGGGGAAAATGGGATGAAGGGAAATACAGAGCTTGTAATCATGATGTTTGTTTTCCAGACCACAATGCAACAAAATTGTATTAATAAAATGGCAGGAAGAGTTAAAAACCAATGGGAAATTAAATAATCTTATTGTAAAAATGAACAAATCAAAAAACAAATCACAGAAACAATCCATAATTGCATCCAAGAGAATGACAATAATGAGACAACATACCAAAACCTATGGAATGTAGCCAAAGCAGTTATGAGGGGGAAATTTATATCACTAAATAGCTACAGGGAAAAAAAAAGAAATGGGAGTTCAATGAATTAGACATACAACTAAAAAAAACTAGAAAAAGAACAAATTAGAAACCCTAGATAACTCAAAGGAGAGATTAATAAAATTGAGCTAAGAAAACTATTGAAGTAAAAAAAAAATTAAATTAAGGAACTAAAGGAATTAGAATAGGTAATAAGAAAACCAAATCATCACGCTTTGCAGATGATATGATGGTATACTAGGAGAATTCTAGAGAATAAGCTAAAAAAAAAAAAAAAAACTACTAGAAACAATCCACAACTTTAGAAAAGTTGCAGGATACAAAATAAATTCACATAAAGCATCACCATTTTTATATGTTTCTAACAAAGTGCAGCAGGAAGTGATACAAAGAGAAATACCAGTTAAAATAGCTGTAGGTAATATAAAATATTTGAGGAACTATCTGCCAAGCCAATATCAGGGACTATATGAACACAATTACAAAACAATTTTCACACAAATAAAGTCAGATCTAAACAACTGGAAAATATCAAGTGCTCATGGGTAGGCTGAGGCAATATAATAAAAATGACAATACTACCTTAATTAATCTACTTATTTGATGTCATGCTAATCAAACTCCCAAGAAATTATTTTACAGACCTAGAAAAAATAATAACAAAGTTCATCTGGAAGAACAAAAGGTCAAGAATTTCAAGAGAATTAATGAAAAAAAATGCAAATGAAGATGGCTTAGCTGTGCCAGATTTAAAACTATATTATAAAGCAATACTGGCTAAGTTCTGGGATAAGACTTCACCATTTGAAAAAAATTGGTTGGAAAACTGGAAATTAGGATGGCAGAAATTAGATATTGACCCCACCTATTACCCTATCCTAAGATAAGATGAAAGGGGTTCATGATTAAGATATAAAGAATGATATTATAAGCAAATTGCATTTCATAATATTTTTTAGTTTTTGCTTGGCCATAAACTCCTTCTCCACAAATATGACTGAAACTATTTCTTCCTCTATTATCAGTCTTTATGACTAAATTGTTATTCATTTTGCTTTTATCTTGGCAGAATAATATATCAGACATCAAGGTGGTTTTTTTTTCCCTTGAATAAAATTTCCATGCACTCCAATTCTACAGAAGACAGCACAACTCCATTTGTGTAGTCATATTGTGTAAATGCCAAATGTATGTAAAATACAATGGCAAAATACAATACAAATAATTAAAAATATTATTTTATGGAGAACTCATGCAGTATAGGTAATCACAAAGTGGTCAAAAAAAGTGATACAAGGACACCTTCAATGTCTCTGTATGATTTCAAGGTCCTATGACATAGCAGACACTGACATAAGACCACCCAGCATAGCGTACCTTCATCAGAGAAGGAGCTGTGCTCTATGAACAAAGCCTAATTGAATTAAATTAGAAACACACACACACACACACACAAGATATGCAAAGTTAGAGAAGGCACTCCAAATGTTCATAGATACTCTTTGCTGAGCATTCCAAGTTCATATTTGTGATCAGTCAGAGTCAGACACTTTAGAGCTCAACTCTAGCTTAGTGATGTCATTGTGGTCCACTTCAATAAAGGACAACAGCCAACCATATTATATTGTCATTGACTATTATGTCTTGTGCAGCTAACCTGTTCCACTGATTCACCATATAGTGATTGATTCCACTTCTTAAAGAATACCAAATAGTTTTGGTGATTGCTACTATATAATTGTTTTAAGTTTTTAGTGTAGTTAGGACATCTTCCTTTGAATTTTATTTTCATTCATTCCTTGATATTCTTGACATTTTATTCTTCCAGATGAATTGTGTTATTATTTCTTATATGACTACAAATAGATTTAATATCTTTATCTGAAAATAGGCTGTTCATATTCTTTGACCATTTATCAATGATATATTAAATGATATTTTGGTAGTCTGATTGATGTGTCATTGAATAAGTAGATTAATTTAGGTATAATTATTATTTTTAAAATATTTGCTTGACTTGCCCATTAGCAATTGATATTTTTTTTCATTTTTTTAGATCTATTTCATTTGCATAAGATGTGTTTTGTAATTGTGCTCAGATATTTCCTGCGTGTGCCTTGGTAGGTATACATCTAAAAATTTAATGTTGGCTAGATTTATATTAAATGCAATTTGTCTTTCTATCTCCAGCTAATTAGCTTTGTCAGCAATATATAGAAATGCCAAATATTTGTGTGGATTTATTATATATCCTAAAACTTTGCTAAAGTTATTCACTGTTTCAAATAGTGTTTTGATGGATTCTCTATTACGCTCTATGTTTGCTACTATATCATCCACAAAGAGAAATAATTTTGTTTCCTCATTATTTAAACTAATACCTTAAATTTATCTTTGTTCTCTTATTGATAAAGTTAACATTTGTTGTAATATATTGAATAATCTTTGTGATAATGAACATCTTTTCTTCACTCCTGATGTTATTGGGAATAGTTCTATCTAATTTTCATTGCTGATTATGCTTGCTGAGGGTTTTAATTACATGTTCATCATATTAAGGAAAACATCATTTATTTCTGTGTTCTCTGGTTTATTTTTTAATAAAAATGGGTATTGTATTTTGTCAAAAGCTTTTTATGCACCTATTGAGATAACCATATGATTTCTGTTGGTTTTGTTATTAATATGGTCAGTAATACTGATAGTTTTTCTAATATTGAACCTGCACTGCAGGGGCTATAAAAGTTCCCTGATCATAATCCATTATCCTGATGGTAAATTGTAATCTCTTTGTTAATAACCTAGTTAAAATGCTTGCATCAATATTTAATAGAAAAATTGATCTATACATTCCTTTCTCTCTTTTGGCCCTCCCTTGTTTAAGTATCAGAACATATCTGTGTCATAAAATAAATTTGATAGAAATATTTCTTTGCCTATTTTTTACAAATAGGTTATACAGTATTGGAATTAGTTGTTTTTTAAATGTTTAGTCTAATTCACTTGTAAATCCATCTGTCCTTGGAGATTGTTTTCTTAGGGAGTTCATTGATGTCATGTTCAATTTTTTTCTAAAATTTAAATTATTAAAGTTGTTTATTAACTTAGTTAAGTATTTTGTTTCCTCTTTTAATCTGGGAAGCTATATCATGGTAAATATTCATCTACTTCAATTAGATTTTCAGATTTATTGGCATACAGTTGGACAAAATTGGTCCTAATTAATAAATTAATTTCCTTTTCATTGGTGGTGTATTTATCCTTTTCATTTTTGTTATTTGTAAATTCTTTTCTTCTTTCCTTATTTTCTAATCAAATTAACCAAGGTTTTTCTATTTTATTGCTTTGTTGCATAAATCCAACTCTTAGTTTCATGATTAATTCAATAGCTTTCTTACTTTCAATTTTATTAATTTCTCTTTGTTTTTCAGAATTTCTAATTTAGTATTTAATTTGTTTTATTTAATTTATTTTTGTTTTTTCTTGTCTTTTTTAGTGGCATCCCCAACTCATTAATCTTCTCTTTCTCTATTTTATTTCCATAAATATATATAGAGAGAAAATAAATCTAGGTACTGCTTTAGCTATATCTTATAATTATTGGTATGTTGTCTCATTTCTGTCATTTTCTTGGATGAAATTATTGTTTCAGGGATTATTTGTTTGACCCCTTCATTCTTTCGTATTAGATTATTTAGTTTTCAATTAACTTGTGGTCTATTTTTCCATGGCCCTGCATTATATGTAACTTTTTGTTGCATCATTATATGAAAAAATATGTTTCTGCCTTTCTGCATCTGATTGTGATGTTTCTATGTCCTAACACAGGACATAGTTTTGAGACTCCCAGCCCCAGTAAAGAAGGTAAATTATCCCCATTCAATTTGGTCCAGAAGTCTATCATATCTAACTTTTTCTCTATTCACCTCCTTAACATCTTTCTTTTTTAGTTTAAGCTTAGATTTATCTAGTTCTGAGAGGAGGAGATTGAGATCCCCCACTAGTATAGTTTTGCTGTCTATTTCTACATACAACTCACTTAACATCTCCTCCAGAATCCTAGAGGAATATGACACTCAATGAATATATATTTAGTAATGATATTACTTCATTATCTATGGCAACCAACAATATAATTTTATTCCTTATATCTTAATTAGATTCATTTTTCCTTTATTTGAAATAAGGATTGCTACCCCTGGTTCTTTTTTACCTGAATAATAATATATTCTGCTCCAGCCTTTTATTGTTATTCCATGCATCTCTCTGCTTCAAATATGTTTCTTGTAAACAGCATATTGTAGGGTTCTGGCTTTTAATCCACTTTGCTATCTGCTTCCATTTTATGAAAGAGTCCATCCCATTTATAACAAAACTATTAAAACTAGCCTGAATTGTCTCGTTGTTGAAAAGTGCCACATCCATCAGAATTGATCATCGTATAATCTTATTGTTGCTATGTATGACTTCATTTAGCATCAGTTAATATAAGTCTCTCCAGGCCTCTCTAAAATCATCCTGCTGATCATTTCTTATAGAACAATAATAGTCCGTAACATTCATATATCCAGATTTATTCAGCCATTCTCCAACTGATGGACATCTACTCAGTTTCCAGTTTCATCCCGCTACAAAAAAAATGTCACAAACATTTTTTGCACATATGGGAACCTTTCCCTCTAAAGAAGTTATTTTCTATGGATTTTTTTTTTCCATTTCACCAATTCTAATTTTTAAGGAATTGTTTTCTTCAATAAGTTACCTTTTCCAGTCTGTGGGTATAAAGGGCTGAAACTCTGAATAGATGCACTGAAATCAGACAACCGAGCACTTAAGTCTAATTACCTATTGGAAAATACTCTATTAGCATATGCTTGGAAAAATGGCCCTTCTCACTATTCTGTGCTGGCTCAATCTTTTGGTGTATACAAATAATCGTAGAAGGGATTAGGGAGTGGAGTAAGACAAGTCAGAATCATTTTGGAGAAGGATAAGGAGATGGGAGGTCAGTAGGTGGAGAGTGTGTGGCAGTTTTATTGATCTCCTTCACTGGTCCCTCTAAAAACCAAGGACTTTTGCTTATCCTGACTTTGGCTGATTCTGAGGCCTCCAGGAAACTAACGCGGACTTCCATATGTGGGCTGTTTGTTGTTGTTGTTGTTGTTGTTTGTTTGTTTGTTTGTTTTGTTTTGTTTTGTTTTTCATAATTCTCCTGAATATCTCTCATTTCTTTCTACATTCTTTCTTCTCCCTCTCTGATTTTCAAAGTCTTTTTTGAGCTCTTAAAAGAGTTTTTGTTTTACTTTGAAACCAATTCATATTCACCTTTGAGACTTTATGTTGCTTTTCTCTTCTGAGTTTGTATTCTGATGTTCTCTTTCATTGTAGTACCTTTCTATGGTCTGGCCTTTTTTTGGTTTTTTTACTCATTTTCCTTTTATGTCAAAATCTACTCTTAGAGCACAGGGAACACTACCCAGTTTCTTTTGCTGATGCATAAGAGTCTCATTACTGGCTTTTCATTCTAGGCCTGGAGGTGCTGGCACCTTGCCTTCTGTGTTGGGTTGATCTGGCCTAGTAGTCCCTGTTGTGCCAAGCTTCTGGGATTCTGGGCTGGAAGTGTCACAGATTGCTGCTGAGCCAATGACCGCCTTAGGTGGGGCCTCAGATACTGATTTGTAATATGGCTAAGACCTTTTCAATAGATTGCTCACACTGCAATATGCTGGATTGATCTCTCTTACCCAAGTGAGACAAACCTTTCCTGAAGTCCTTCCAAGTTATCTTAAGCCAAAAAAATCATTTCACTCTATGTTTTGTGGGTTCACTCCAGAATCTGTTTAGAGCTTTAATTTAGTGTTGTTTCTAAAAGAAAATAGAGAGGGCTCAGACAATTTATGTCTGCCATCTCAGCTTGAAGTCATTGAGTTTTAGATGATAAATATGAAACTGAATATAAAGGTGGAGATATGAGACAAGAGATCAACAGAAAGGGTAAGCTGGGTTAAGTAAATACAAAAATCAACATAGAAATGATAGTTGAATCCATGAAATTTGATAAGATTAACAAGTTAAAAATATGGAGGTAGAAGAAAGGACAATTGATAGGATCTAGTGGGTCACCCACTGTTAAGATATAGCAAAGGAAAATAAGAAGGTAGAATCAGATGGTTAAAAGGAAAACCTGGAGAAATTAATACCACGAAAAACTAGAGGGACAATATCAAGGAGAAAAAAGGTTGCACTTGCAACTAAAGAAACCTATAAAATGAATAAGTTAATTAAATATCTCAATTAAATACCAGAATAGAAATGCTAAAACTCAAAGACAAGATTAATAAAAATAAATCTAAGAAAACTATTGAACTAATTAATAATGCTGAATCAGTTTTATTAAAAAACAAAAAACTTACCACCAAAAAAAAAATCAAAGCAATAATTAGGAGGTATTTTATTCAACTGCATGCCACCAAATCTAATAAACTAATTGAAATGAATGAATATTGATAAAAATATGAGTTTCCTAAATTAACAAAAGAGGAAATAAATCACTTAATTAGTCCATTTTAGGAAAAAGAAATTAAACCATCAGTGAATGCCTTAAGGAAAAAATCTCCGAGGCTGGATGAATTTACAAGTAAATTCTACCAACCATTAAAAAAAATAATTCCAAAGCTATATAAGCTACTTAAAAAATAGATAAAGAAAGAATCTTGCCAAATTCCTTCTATGATACAAATATGTTACTGATATCTAAGAGCCAAAAAAAGAGAAAGTATCAACCAATCACCTTAATAAATGTTGAAAAAAATTTAAATAAAATAGTAGCAAAGAGATTATCTTATCAGCAGGATAATACACTTTGGCCAAGTGGGATTTATACCAGAAATATTGTGAACAGCATTTCTGTGAACAGAAAGTTGTGAACAGACAATTTTCAGATGATGAAATTATAGCTATGTATATTCATGAAAAATGTTGTAAGTCACTGTTGATTAGAGAAATGTAAATCAAAACAACTCTGAAGTACCACCTCACATCTCTCAGTTTGGCTAAGATGAATGAAAAAATAAAGATAAATGGAGGATGTGATTTGGGCAAACTGAGACACTATTGCATTGTGATGGAATTATTAAATGATTTAACAATTCTGAAGAGCAATTTGGAACTACACCCAAAGAGATATAAAACTGCATACCCTTTGTCCCAACAATGCCACTACTGCTTCTGTATCCCAAGGAAATCACAAAGGAGAAAAAGGGACTCTGGCAAAAATGTTTATAGCAGCTCTTTTTGTAATAGCAAATATTAGAAAGTAATCACATGTCCATCTGTCCATCACTTGGAAAATGGCTGAATAAGCTGTGGTATATAGAGGTAATGAAATATTGTTTTATAAAAAATCACAAATAGGCTGATTTTAGAAAGGCTTGGAAAAATTTGCATAAACTGATGGTGAGTGAAACAAGTAGAACCAGGAATGCACTATACATAGTAACAGGAAGATTATGCAATGAACAACTATGAATACTTGATTTTTCTAGCAGCCTAGTGATCCAAGGCAAGCTCTATAAATTTTGGTTAGAAAATGCCTTCTACTTCCCAAAAGGGAACTATGGAAATTGAATGGAAATCAACACATTATGTTGCATTTTTTTCTATTTTTTTTCTTTCATTATTTCCCTTTTGTTCAGATTTTTCTCTTCCAACATGATTTATAACAAAACATATATTTAAAAAGTCAATGTACATGTATAAATAGAAAAATAAAACAATAAAAAATTAAGTAAAATTAATGATGGAAAGGGCAAATTCCCTAGTTGAAGCCAATTAGTCAGGAGAAAGAAAACACCAGATAAGGCTGAGACACACCCTTCATTGGCAGACTAAAGCCTAAAAGGGATTCAGAATCAAAAAACAGTTAGTTATAAGGAAAATTAGGGTTTAAGAAGAGATACACTGTAAGGCATAGGGGGATTAGGAAAGACACCATATGGAATGGAGAAGGAGATGAAAAGGAAAGATATCATGAGAAAGAGTGTCTTGGCAAATTGACTTAAAGGAAGGCAGCAAAGATGACATGTACCATAAACAGATTTATATAGAAAATTTATGTAGAGAATTTATAACATGGCTATGATTTCTGACAGGGCATAACAAGATGAAGCTGCCCAAGACGCCGAGAAAGGATGAGTCTCAAGGGTTTGATATAACTTATATTTCTGTTTGGACAACCTCCACAGAGAATGGGAGTAGAGAGCTAAATTGATCTTTATCAGAGCCTTCTCCCTGCCTGCTCCAGGAAACAATTGCATCAATGCTACAGTTTCTCATTGCCAAACACACCCACCATTCAGGACCTCATCAATAGCAACTGTCATGTTTTAATGGAAGACTTAAAGAATCTAGTGAACTGAGAGAAGGAATAATTATAAATGAGAATTACTTTGTAACCTCATTTTGAGCATGCAAAGGTCTTTTCTTAAATGCAATGCTAAGTTTCCCCAGTATTATACTCTTTTATTCTCCATCTTCTGTTTTATCCTACCCCCAAGAATGTTCTGCCCTTTGTTATATTTGGTTTGGAAATTTGAAATTGTGTATATTTTATATATATGAACCCTGAATTAATAATTAAAATCAGCTTTTTATTCATGAACTGAAATTACTTAAAGAAAACAATAAATACTACATGTCTCTAAATGTAACCAAAACTGTCCATTTTTACAATGAATCATTTTATCATATAGTCTCTCAACACACAAATTTTGGTACTTGATTCCTCTTTCCCCCAAATAATTCATTATTATCAGGAGAAAGAAAGAAGTAAGCATTTATATATCATCTACTTTGTTCTAAACCTTTAAAAAATAAATCTCATTCAATTCTTAAAATATCCCATGACTTAAGTACTAGAACCCCTTTTATTTAACAGTGGAGAAAAGTGAACTGCCTGTGGTTAAGGAAATTACCCAGTGATACACATGTTAAGTATCTGAGACTGATTTTGAACTCAGATTTTTCCAGACTTAGGGCTTTCTTTTCTGCCCATCTACTGCCTAAAAATAATAATTTGCCTGAAATAAAAGAACAAGCACTAAAAAAGTAAATGCAAGAGTACTTGTCCTTTCCCATCCATCACTGTAGTCAAATTTTGTCACTTGGAGAGCTGCAAATGAGTATTCACAGTCAGAGACTGTCTCTTATTTTTAAAATGGTCTTCTGATTCATTTTCTCTTCAGAATCATCAGCAGATTAGTCCAATCATCATTATTATACAATGTGAGTCCCCACTATATGATTGGAAGTTCTCCCTCCCTTTTCCCAAACTTCCACTAGGCATTGAATCTCTATGAGAACTCCAGGTGACTTTATGTGTATAAAAGCCACAATATGAAAGTGTTTTCATTCTGAATATGAAAAAACATATAGTTTTCCCTTGAAAGTGTACTTTTTGCCTCAAAATATTCTCATAGAGAAATAATGATTGACAGGACTTTGCTGTAATGAGCTAAATTTAGAGTTATTATAACATAGGTAGTTTAGCAAAAGAAACAAACAAATGATTACCTAGCAAGCAAGAAGAATTCATGAAAACAGAAAGTTATCAAATGCTTCAGTATATCACCCTCAAGAATCACACTCCCACAGACATCTCAAATTCACTATGTCCAAAGCAGAATTCATTTTCTTCCACTCTGTCCCCAAACATCTGATTGCAATGTTTCTCTTATTGTCATGGGGACTACCAACTTCCTTGTTACCCAGGCTCACAACTCTAGGTATCACCTTCAACTTCCCATTCTACCTATATTCAATCAGATGGCAATTCTTTTTATTTCAGCTTATATAACATTTCTCCTATAAATAACTTTTTTTTTCTCTTTCTTCAGCTCATCATTACTCTGGTGAAAGCTCTTTAACATCATCTTTGGAATATTATAGTACCCTGTTAGTTGGTCTCCTTGGCACAAATCTCTAAACAATATAATCTATTGTACTTTTTGCTAACAAAGTAGCATTTCTAAATTGCAGTTATAACTATATCACCATTCCTCCCAACTCCATAAACTTCAGGGATTACAGATTTCCTCTATAATCAAATATAAAATCTTGTTTGATTTAAAGCAATTAGCAGCTTTGATAACTTCCTTTTTTTGTCTTGGTTAGGTAGTTGAGGTTGACTGACTTTCCTTTTTTTTTTTTCCTTTGATTAGTTAGTTGGGGCTAAGTGACAAGCCAGGGTGGCAGAGCTCATAAATGCTAAGTGTCTGAGGTCAGATTTTAACTCTGATCCTCTTGCCTTCAGGGCTAATACTGTATTCACTGAACCATCCATTTATCACTTGTCTTCTTATTTTTAAAAGATCTTATAATTCTTCATTCTATGACAAGATTCTACAATGCTAGCCTTCTTTATTTTTTATTTTTTGGATAGCAAACTCCATCTCCCAAATCCTTTTTTTTTTTTTTTTCTGTCTGTCTTGCAGGATTGGAATGCTCTTGCTCTTCACTTCCTTGGCTTTCCCCAAAAGTCAGACCATATCCTAGCTTTTGCAAGACACCTTTTCTGGAATATCAAATGTTTGTGCCTTCCTTCTGAAGACTGTTTCCCATTTTTGCATTATATATCTGATAAATATAAGTCAAGAGTGAGCTTTCCTTTTACTGATTCAAGATAGCTTGTCACTTTTTCATGCTGATATTTATACATTTGAAGTAGAAAAGTGGCACATATCTGAGTTTGGTTTTTTGTTTGTTAATCATGTGGATTAAACAAAGTTGAAGAAATATTAATGATTCAGGCTAAAATTAAAAGTGTGTTGTATATATTATTTGGGGATTTTTTAAGAGCTGGTTTTTAAATTTGTGTCAATATACCAGTGTAAATAATTTATGTATTGTCTTCTCCATTAAAATAGGAACTTCTTATGGATAAATAACTGTTTTTGTTTTTCTTTGTATTTATTTTTTTTAAACAATGTGTGATATAGTAAGTGCCTTACAAAAAGTTTCTTGATTGACTGATCCTTCAAGTAACCTGATTCTTTCTACCATTCCCCACCCCCAACTGCAGACAGAAGCAGCCATTCTTCCCGGACTTCTGCAACCACAGGCAACTAATGCCTACTTTGGGTGACATTTTCTTCTGGCAGGTTTTGTCTGGTCCCAAACACAAAAACACTTTTGGCTAATGGTTTGACCAGAAATTACTGTGATTAATGAGATATATTCCTCAGTTTCTCTCTAGTCTTAAATTTTCCCCTATTTATATTGGTATAATATTTCAGGGGAAAACAAACAAACAAACAAAAAAAAAACAATCTACTGCTGAATTCTAATTTGCTATTCTCTATTAATATGGATCTTCTCAAGATAACACTACACTACACTCAGAGGAAATGCCCTGTAAACCATCAATTATATTTTTTGTACCAGGCATGTGACGGATATCTAAACTCCAAAGTCATACTATTAGATAGTTCCCATCCTGCCTCCTTCCCTGTCCCTCTTCTCACTCATAAATATTTGAATTTCTTGGAAAATCTCTGAAATAAACCTATTCATCAGAACTTTTACTCCTCTCTTCCAAGACATAAGTATATTAACTGGTATTGATCTTTCCTTAACCTTAAACATCACCTGCTAGACTATCTTTTCTGCCTGTGCTACTTACTTGATAAGGTAAATTGTAACATAAATTATGCAGCTTCATCACCGAATTTATTGTGTTCTTTTCTTTAAACTATTGAAAGGAATAGACATTGAATTCCATCAAAAGTTACTAATCAACTTAATTGAAAGAAAGAATGACTTTCATACTTAATACCCTTCCAAACAAATAAACAAACTCCAAAGCCCAACAACTCTAATTCCCAGGTTAGGAAAGAAAAAAAAAATATCAGACATTAATGTACATGTATTTTTCTAGGCTTTCCTAGAAAGAAAAAGTTAAAACATTTTGGAAGAATATATGAAAGGAAAAGCATGTTAGTGCTGAATTTTATAAAATATGGACAGAATGAATATATTTCATAAAATGAATCAGTTCCAATTTCAGGCTGCATCCCTCTTTTTCCTTTTCTTTTACACTCTGTCTTCTTTCTTCCTTCTGTTCCCCTTTTAAAAGCAAAAAAATGACAATAACATAGAGCTTTCCAAAGTAAAAGGACAGGTTTCTGAGCAATCATGCAGAGTTGGGTTTAATTTTCCTTCTGATTTAAGCACATGGACAAGCTTCTGTCACAAAATTCCAAGCTGCTTGATCATAGGACTGAGTAGCTGTTATATTCTTTATCAGTCATGGTAGACATCTTCTTGAATCAACTTTAGATGTCAGCAACAATGAAAATCCTTTCGTTTTCTGGAGCTATAAAATTGGAAATGGCCATCTGTTCAGCCTTCTGTTGTCAGAGCTGTCCCTGAAAAATGTGTTTCTAGCATATTTTCAGAAATATAAGGGGAAGAGGTGACTAATAGCAGAATATATCTGTTTGATTAACCCTTCCTGTTCATTTCAAATTACTTTGTCATTAAATTAGATTATTTGGCAGGGGGTAATGGAATCATAGAGTAAAAAGTTATCATGAAACAAAAACATTTGCCAAAATAAATTGATAAATAAATGAAACATTCTTTCAGATTGTCATAAAATGCTGAATTAAGTATTCTGATTTTATAGATAAAATTGTGAAAGTAAATTTTTTTATAGAATCAAACACACAATTTCAGTGTATTAAACTCTGCTTATCACTGAGTATGTATATATATGTATATATATATATACATATAAATTAATACATTTAAAATAATTTTCAATTAAAGAAAATGCTTATCATATTCAAATATAGCTATCTACCATCATATATCCAAAAAATGATTTGAGACTGAATACTATCAATGCAAATTTTGACTGATACTCTGATTCATTGTTATCAATATTAATTAACATTAAAATGAATATCAATATGAAATATTCAATGCTAAATATTAACAGAAGACATAGTTTCTTAAAAGTTTGCTTAGTCAAGAATGTGAGACTGTAAATTTTTCACTTCCTACCAATTTTGAAAATGTTGCTGCAGTGGTCATTTAAAAAATAATCAGCATTTCTTCATTTAAATTTTTTTCACCATTATTTTAATAGTTTTTTTTTTTTTTTTTTTAACCAATTATATATAGAGATAATTTTTAACATTTACTTTTATAAGATTTTGGTTTATATTTTTCTCCCTCCTTCTTCCTTCAGCCTTTCTCCAGATGGCAAGCAATCTGATATAGGTTACACATGTACGATCATATTAAACATATTTCCACATTATTCAAGTTGTGAAAGAATAATCAGAATAAAATAAAATTAAAACTTATGAGAAAATGTAAATATAATATTCTTCAATCTGCATTAAGATTCCAACATTATATTTCTGCATTTTTCCAACAGGAATCTTGGTACTGTCTTCAAAAATTATATTGCCAAGTAGAGCTAAGTCTATCAAAGTTGATCATGCACAATGATGCTATTACTGTACACAATGTTTTTCATGGTTCTGTTCACTGAACTTAGCATTAGTTCATGTAAAGTTTTGCAGGTTTTACTGAAGTTAGGCTGCTTATCATTTTTTTATAGAACAGTAATATTCCATTACATTCATATACCACAATTTGTTCAGCCATTCCCAAAATCATGGCCATTCCCTCAATTTCCAATTCTTTGCTACTACAAAGAATTGTACATGTGGGTCCTTTCCCTTTTTTATCAATCTCTTTGGGATTCACATCTGATAGTAAGATTGCTGTACCAAGGGCATTTACAGTTTGATTACCCTTTTAACATAATTCCAAATTGCTCTCCAGAATGATTGGATCTGTTCACAACTTCACAAATAGTGCATTAATGTTCTAATTTTCCCAACATATTTGTCAACATTTATAATTTTCCTTTTTCTGTCATATTAGCCTGTCTAATAGATATGAGGTTGTACCTCAGATTTTTAATTTGCATTTCTGCATTAGTTATTTGAAGCATGTTTTTACATGATAGTAAATAACTTTAATTTCTTCATCTGAAAACTGCCTGTTCATATCCTTTGTTTTATTTATTTATCAATTGAGATATGGTTGGTATTATAAATTTGACTCACTTCTCTATATGTTTTAGAAATTAGACCTTTATGACAACATTGGTTGGAAAAATTGCTTCCCAATTTTCTGCTCCCCTTGTAATCTTGGTTGCATTGGTTTATTTTCTGCAAAAACTGATTAACTTAATGTAATCAAAATTATCCATTTTGGATTCCATAGTATTCTCTATTTTCTGCTTGCTCATAAATCCTTCCCTTCTCCACAGATATGACAATTCTATTATTCCATACTTTCCCAATTCACTTATATCATACCCTTTATGTTTGAATCATGTATCCATTTTGACCTTATATAATTATATGGTATGTATAGGTCAATGCCTAGTTTCTGCCATACTATTTTCTAGCTTTCTGAGTAATTTTTGTCAAATAGAGATTTTTAATTTCAGAAACTGTGATCTTTGTATTTATCAAATGGTAGATAACTGAAGTCATTGACATCTGTCTTATGTACCAAATTTGTTCCACTGATCCACCACCTTATTTCTTAGCCATTACCAACTAGTCTTGATGATTGTCACTTTATAATACAGTTTTAGATATGATATGGATAGGCTTCATTTCTTTGGTTTTTTTTTTCGTTATTTCTCTTGATGTTCTTGACTTTTTTTTTATTTTTCTGGATGATTTTTTTTTGCTCTATAAAATATATATATGTATATATATATATATATTTAAATTTGATTGGTATGAAACAAAATGAGTAGATTAATTTACATAGAATTGTCATTTTTATTATATTAACTCACACTGTCAATTTGATAGTTTCTGATTTGGTACTTTCCAGTTATTTGGGTCTGACTTGATTTGCACGAAAAGTGTTTTGTACTTTATATATAGTTTATAGGTTTGTCTGGACAAATAGACTAGCTTGTATTTTTTGTTTTCTCTGTAACTCATTTAGTTTTCACTTTAAAAATCTGAATGCTTCACCATTATGTGTGTGTGTGTGTGTGTGTGTGTGTGTGTGTGTGTCCATGTGTGTGTAGCCTGCTAAGTCATGGGTTATCTTTACTCTCCACAATATTTGAATTGTTTCATTCTGTCTGGTTGAATTTTTTTTTCTTCATTAAGAATTCTGGAATTTTTCTGTAATATTCCAGAGAGTTTTCATTTTATGGTATCATTCAAAGGGTGATTGAGGAATTCTTTAAGTTTCTATTTTACTCTCAGATTCTAGGAAATAAGAGCAATTTTTCTTTATAATCTCTTGAAATATGATATCTAGATTCTTTCTTTAAAGATGGTTTTCATGTAGTCCAACAATTCTTACATTATTTTTTCTTGATCTATTTTCTAGATCAGTTGTTTTTCTGATTAGAAATTTCACATTTTTGTCCTGTTTTCATTCTTTTAACTTTGTTTTATTGTTTTTGATGTCTCAAGGAATCATCAGTTTCCACTTGCCCTATTTCTAATTTTGAAGGAATTATTTTCTTCAGTGAGTTTTTGTACCTGTTTTGTTTTTTTGCCTTTTGCCAATTTGCAGTGAATATTTATATTTCTTTTTCCCCTTTTTTCTTCATTTCATTTTTAGGCATTCTTATCGTTATTAGATTTTTGTATTTCTTTTACCATTTGACCAATTTTTTTTTAAAGTTGTTAATTTCCTCAGCATTTGTGTGCTTCCTTTAGCAAGCTGAGGAGTCTCATAATTTTCCTTTGTAACTCATTTATTTTCTCCACTTTTCCTCTACTTATTTTATTTGATTTTTGAAAAAATACCTACTGATGTGTAAGCAACCATGAACGCTCCTCTTTGCCCCAGAACTAGACTTAGGATTCATGCTTCACAAGCTCACAACCATTATAACTCCTTTGGCCCTGAGACTAAAATTCAGAATTGGTATAGACAATGCTGCAGGGTCACCGATTAGTGCAGGCAAAGGGTTAATTTTTATTTTTATTTATTTTTTGACCAGCCGTCTGACTGTTCCCATCACCATTAGTGAACTGAAAACTATTGAAAACTTCAGAGGCTACTACTATTGCTAATGCATGTAGCCTCAAAGGAGACTGAGCTTAAGTCTGAACCTGATACAATTGTGGGGTCTTCAAAAAACTCAGTGAGGAATACCTTTCCTGACAACCTTTCAAGCTTTAAAATTGAGCTTTAAAATTGTTTCATCTAACTTTGTGTTGTTCCTGCTGTCATAAAATTCAATTTACAGAATTATTTTATAATTGTTTGTTGGGAATTTGGGGAGAGTGTGGCCAAGTAAATCTCTACTTTATTATCTTGGTTTTACCTTCCATTCTAATGCTTTTATTTAGAATGATTACTGTATTTTGTCAAATATTTTTCCTGCATCTGGTTAGATAGAATAATTTTTGTTGGTTTTCTTATTTATATAGCCAATTATGCTGACAATTTTCCTTCTATTGAGTGTCTTGAATTCCTGACATATTGCTTTAATCTCTTTGAGTATCTTTTATTTAAAGTGTTTGCATTCATATTCATTAAGAAACTAAATTTATAGGTTTCATTTTTTTTTCCTATTCTTGGTTTCCCTAGTTTAGATAACAAAATTATATTTGTGTCAAGAAAGGTAATTTGATAGGCCTCCTTTATCTGTTTTTACAAATATTTTCTATAGTATTGGAATGAATTGTTTCTTAACTTTTTGGTAGTATTTTCTTGTAAATCTGCATGACACTGGAAATGTTTTTTTTTTTTTTTCCCATGATCCCACTGATGGCTTGTGCAATTTCTTTTTATAAGATAGGGTTAGATATTTTGTTTCCTCTCCTGTTAATCTAGGAAATTTGTATTCTTGTAAATATTCTTACTGGCATGTCATTGAATAAAATACCTCCTAATAATTGCTTTAATTTCTTCTTCATTAGCTGTACATTCATAATTTTTTTTCATTTCTAATAATAGTACATTTTTTTCTTTTTAAATTAAAATTACCCATTGTTTAGATGTTTTATTTTTTAAATGAGCTCCACACTGCATTTGTTAGTTATTTTTTAAACTCTCAATTAATCTTTTTTTTTTTAATTTTCAGGATTTTTATTTTGGTATTTAATGAGAAATTTTTGATATCTTCTTTTTCTAATTTATTTTTAGTTGTATTCCTACTTTATTGATCTGTTCTTATCTCTTTTACTGATATACATATTTAGAGATATAATTTTTCTCCTAAATGCTACTTTGGTGGTATCTTACAATTTTTGGAATATTATCTCCTTGTTCTCATTCTATTTAGGGAAATTATTGTTTCTATGATATGTTTTTTTTTTGACACATTCATTCTTTAGTATTAAATCATTTGCTTATCATTTAAAACTTTTTCCCCATCCTTTTTTTAGTATTTTATTTTCTACCAATTACATGAAAAGCAATTTTTAACATTCATTTTAAAAACTTTGATTTGTAAATTCTCTTGCTTCCACTTATTCTACCCTACTTCATCCTCTCATTGAGAACACAACTAATTCAAATTATGTTGAACATATGCAGTTACACAAAACCTTTCCTTTATAATCATGTTGTTTAAAAGAATAGGACAAAAAACTCAATAAAAATAAAGTAAAATAGACAAATCTTTATTCAGACATTATCAGATCTTTCTCTGGAGATCAAGAGTATTCTGCATTACAAGTCCTTTAGTGCTGTCTTGCATTACTATATTTCTGATAATACCTAAGTCATTCACTCCTCATCGTCTTGTAACATTGCTGTTACTTTAAACAAAATAAAATTCAGTGTCCATCAGTTCATATAAATCTTTCCAGGTTTTTCTGAGACAACCCTGCTTATCATTTCTTATAGTACAATAGTTTTCCATCATAATCACATACCACAATTTGTTCAGCCATTCCACAGTTATTGGAAATTTCTTCAACTTCTAATTCTTTGCCTCCAGAAAAAAGCTGCTATGAATATTTTTGTACATATAAATCCTTTCCTTTTTTTTTTTTTTTTGTTTTGTTTTGTTTTTGATCTCTTTTTTATACAGACCAAGTGGTGGTATTGTGAGGTCAAAGAGTATTCATAGCTCTTTCTGTATAATTCCAAATTGCTTTAAAGAATTGCTTAAAACAGATCACAACTTGACCAATAATGCATTCATTTCTACTTTCCCCCCATCCCACTCACCATTTGTCATTTTCTTTTTCTCTACTTTTTTTTCCCTTTGGATTTCTAAATCCTCCCAAGATATCTTGTGATTTACTCACTAGATTTATTTCTTAAGGACCATAACTTAAACTAAAACTATATTAATTCTTCTTGATTAGCCTCCAATAGGTCCTAGGCCAAACTTTATTTGGTCATAGTTTTGGTCTTGAATGACACAGATTGACTGTAAATAGCAATCATTTCTGCTTTGGAAAGAAACTCTGAGTGTCTTCCCATCCCATATTTATTTATTTATTCAAATTATTTTTTTGGACTAGGAGAAAGAGGAGATTCTTTGCCTCAGTTGTTACCTAGCCATAATCATTGAATGAGTATGTGAGACCTTTTGAAGACCTTTGCTTTAAAAGGGCCAAGTTTAAAAGGGCCATTGTATCCCAGGGACATCCCAGTTATCCTGATCCATATGTGGCCACTGGACCTATATGGCTCTGGAGGGGAAAGTGAAGCAGATAAGTTTACACATCCCTCCCTCATTTAAATATAATTCACTTGCATATCATAGTATCACCTCCCTTATGTCTAATTGCTCTCATAAGGAGAAAATTCTTATGGGTTACAACTATCATTTTCCCATGTAGGAAAGTAAGCAATTTAACATTGATAAATCCCTTATGATTTCTCTTTCCCATTTACTTTTTATGCTACCCTTGGGTCTCATATTTGAAAGTCAAATTTTCTACTCAACTCTGGTCTTTTCAACAAAAAGCAACATCTTGCTTGATGAAATGCTTGATGTCATTACCTGTCCATTTTTCCCCTGAAAAATTATGCTCAATTTTGCTGGATAGGTGGTTCTTGGTTGTCATCTAGCTTTTTAGTCCTAGGGAATATCATATTTCAAGCCCTTCAATACTTTAATGTAGAAGCTGCTAAATCTTGGGTTATCCTGAGTATAGCTCCATGATTTTTGAATTATTTTCTTTCTGGATGCTTGCAATATTTTCTCCTTGACTTGGGAGCTCTGAAATTTGGCTATAATGTTCTTAGAAGTTTGTTTTGGAATTTCTTTCAGGAGATGATTGGGGAATTCTTCTAAGTTCTATTTTATTCTCAGATTCTAAAATGTAAGAGCAGTTTTCTTTGACCATTTCTTGAAAGATGATGTTGAGCTTCTTATTATTTTTTGATTATGCCTTTCGAAAAGTACTAAAATGATTTTTAAATTATCTCTCCTGGATCTACTTTCCAGATCAGTTATTTTTCCAATGAAATATTTCATAGTCTTTTTTTTCATTCTTTTGGTTCTCTTGTATGTTTCTTGATTTCTCAAAAAGTTATAGTCTCTCTCTCTCTCTCTCTCTCTCTCTCTTTTTTTTTTTTTTTACTTTGGTCTTGAAAAGTGTCTATTTCAATGGGCCCACTTGAAGTATTGTACTTAATCTTTCTGGGTATATTATTTTTTATTGTAATTCCACCTCTTTTGCTCTCAAGAATATTATATTCAAAGCTTTCTATGCTTTTAATAAGATAACTGCAAAATCTTGTGTGATCTTACCTATGGTTCTCTGTATTTGCATAATTTCTCTCTGGCTGATATGGTTAAAAGAATATTAGACTTTTGAGGAAAGAATATAAAAAGTGAAGAAGATTGAAGAAAAAGGTTATTTATAATTATAATAATTTATTATTATTATTACAGTTAATTATAATAAAGGCAGTTGTGAATGGGATAAGCTTATCCACAAAATGGTACTAGCTAGCAGAATGAATTACAAACCAAGCAATGGCTTAGCTTACAAGAGACAAATTTGAAACACAAAGATGCAATCAAAGTTAAAATAAGAGGGTGGAAAATTTAAAATTTTAGCTAAAATTTAAAAAGTATTATGCTCATGGTTGCAATCATGATCTCAAACAAAATAAAAGCCAATTAAAAGGAATAATCAGGAAATTACATTTTGTCAAGCATAAAAAAATAATTATTGTTGCATCATTCTTAATTGCAGCAAAGTATATGAATCCTTTGATTTCAGAGGCCAGACGAATGAGATAGGAGACTCATAGAGTGTGAAAAGAGCTCCAGTTTATTATGCAGTACAGCATTGTTACACATTTTTGCAAGTGTGATCACAATAGACAGTCCCCAATCAGCATTTGGAGAAGCAAATCATGGGCTTTGCATATGCATGGTAGCTGCCAGTGGGAGTATAGCCAATCCAGCCATCTAGCAAGTCACTCACAAGCAAAAGGCCTTGTTAAGGCATTCCTGCTTATGAACAATTGTGCTGTGACCCTCAGACCAAACTCTTTCCCATGGTCACAAAACACTGCTCCTTTCTTAACAAGGGCATTTCTGAACAGGGCAGAAAACTTAATGTGCACCAAAGGTCAAGGTGGATTCTGTACTCCCTCTTGGCAGGGTCCCACACTCTAGATGATCATGGCAAATTTCTCTAATAAAAGTCTCATTTCTCAAACATATAATGAGCATAGAACTGAATTAAATTCACAAAAATAAGAGACTTTCTACAATTGATAAATGGTCAAAAGTTAGAAATAGGTAGTATTTAATAGAATAAATCAAAGCAATCTATTTTTATAATAAAAAATGCTCTGAATCTATCAATCAGAGAAAGGCAAGTTAAATTACTTTGGATATGACAGAAAAATAGGTACATTAGTGAATTTTTGATGAAGTAGTAAACATGTTAAACCATCTTGAAAAATAATTTAGAACTAAGACCAAAAGGTATAAAATTGCACATAATATTTGACCTAGCATTATTACTATTAGGTCTATATGTCAAAAAGATTTTTTAAAAAGAAGAAAGAAAATGACTGCTATGTATGAAAACACAATAGTGGTTCTTTTTGTGTTATCAGAGTTTGAATTCACAGCAATGTTCACCAGTTAGAGAATGACTGGATAAGATGTAGCTTATGATTGGGATGGAGTACTATTTTGTTCCAGAAAAAGTGAGCAAGGATGTTCAGGGAAAAAAACAACAACAACAACAACAACAACATAAGAATTATATGAACAGACACAAAATAAAGTAAGAAGAACTGGGAGATAATTGTGCATAATAACTGCAATATTGTTATGAAAACCAACTGTGAAAAATGTGTTTCTCCTGAACAATACAGTGATACAAGGGAATTCAAAAGGACTTGATGAAAAAAAAAAAAAATGCCTTCCATCTTCACAGAGAGAACTAATGAACAATATGTTCAATTTAAAGTACATTTTTCTCCCTGAGGCAATTGGGGTTAAGTGACTTGCTCAGGTCCCACAACTAGGAAGTATTAAGTGTCTGAGGCCGGATTTGAATTCAGGTCCTTCTGACTTCAGAGCTGGTGCTCTATCCACGGAGCCATCTAATTGCCCCCTAATTTTCTTATTTAAAAAAATTATATAGCTAACACAAAACCATGTTTTACTTGACTTGACATTTATAATAGATATCATTATGTTATGTGGTCTGATTGCTATTCATAACTGATCAGTACTTGGAGGATAGTGTAGAATGGAGGGAAAAGATTTGTAATTCAAAATTTAGAAATATAAGATTGTTAAAAATAAATAATAATTTAAAAAAAGAAAAAGAAAAGGCAGGTTTCAAAATGATTGCTTTGTATGCTGTCCTGTAGGAGTTTCCAGGAATATTTTGCTTGATTAAATTTACTTCAAATTTAGGCTTTGGAAACTTATTGAAAAACCTGATTTTTTAAAAAATCATTTCTCCACTGCCGCAGTATCTAGGCAATTCTAATTCTCTACTTCTCCATTTAAATCTCTAGTTACATTTCTATTTCTATCATCTATCTCAATCATCTCTTTTATTTGTGTCAATATCTTGTTTATATTTTATCCATGTATATCTATCCATATTCATATCAATCTCTCAATTTATAGTATTCACATATACATATATATGTATATATTGACACATATATGTATTTGTATAGGCATGTACATATGTGTTATATATTCTCGTGTTAAATATGAACAACAAATGCTTTCTTGAAAAATAATTAGCAGACATTGGACCTGTGAGTGTCAAACATAGCATAATGAATTAAATCGATTCCCTTCTATACAAAATCATGAAAATGAAACAACTCAGTTCTGAACTCAAATGTCACATCTTATAGGAAGTAGACTATATAAACATTCTTTTCTTTTTCATTTTCTCTTAGAAAGTTTCTTGCATCCCTCATATGTACTTATGGTATAATAACAATAAATGTGTATCTGTTATCTGACAGGTAATACAAAATTAGCCTAACAGCCCTGCAAAATGCCCATAGCTAGCTTTTCTTTTTTAGAAACAATAGTCTTAATCCAAGAAAAATGTGTGTGTGTGTGTGTGTGTGTGTGTGTGTGTGTGTGTGTGTTTTGCTGGGAGATAATATCTGCAGAATATTAAATACTATATATTAACACTTGAAATGACTATGCTATATAAAAACAAAAAAGAAAAGGTTAAAGATGGATAGGCACATCTCTTTACTTCTTCTTATAGTTTAAAATTATTTTCTAATAATGTGAGCATTCTTCTGACTGTTAATAAAATGATAGATGGAGGATCATATAAGAAAAAAATCAATCTTGGTTAGGTTAAAGATCAGAAGATTTTGGAAATATATCAGTTAAACCTGACTTAGCAAATATTGACTTTGCAATATAACCTAGTAATTAAACTTTTGATTATCGTTGATTCATACAATTGTTCATATGCAGAATAGGCTGCCTTATAAGGTGGTGGTTTGATAGGAATGGAGTCTTCAGGTTAACTTTGAACAATTAATTACTTTTCAGAAAGATTTATAGACACATCTGATTTATTAAGGTTAGACTTGAGTTCCTCTAAAGTCCCTTGGAAGTTTATAACATTCAAAAAGGTGGAGTGAAGACATGTGATACGGGTACAGAAAAGCAGATCAATAGTATGAGTATTCCATTGATGTTCTAGAAATATTAAGAGGAAGACCTCTAGAATGTGGGTAATATTTATTGTAGGAAACCTATGAAAGAACACAGGCTCAGAAAGAATGGATAGGTAGCAATAAAAATCCATATAGATTCAATTGCAGATTCATTTAAGTGTAAACTGTGATTGCATATGTGGATAACTAGGTGGTACAGTAGATAGAACACCAGGAAGCCTATAGTCAGGAAGATCTGAATTCAAATCCAGCCTCAGAAACATATTGATTCTATAATTCTGGACAAATCAATCAATCTCTGTTTGACTCAGTTTCTTTAAGTATAAAATTATAATAATAGCACCTACCTCTTAATTTTTATTTTGAGGATAAAATGACATAATAATTTTTGGAAGAGTGTAGAGGGCTGAACCTCTAAAAAGGTGTGCTTGAATCAGACAGCAGAGCACTTAAGGCTAATTATTTATTTGATATGAGATAATGGATCTATAAGCATATTCTTAGATGATATAGTAATGTGATGGCTCTTCTCACCATTGGCGTTTGCGGAATGTGTGGTGGTGAGGTAATCATAGGCAAGGATTGGAGGGCTGAGGGAAAAAGGTCAGGGTCACTTTGGCTGCAGGACAAGGAGGAGAAGGGCTAGAGACTCCAGACTCCAGAATCCAGGATACATATTTGGCAAGCCATGTGGCAGTTTGCCTGCCTCCTTCATTTCTACCCTAAAGACCAAGGACTTTGATTGATCCTGACTCTCAATGATCTTGAGGCCCTCCAGGGAGCTAACGCAGACATTATAGAGGAAATTGTAGTAGGAATATTAATAATATATAGGTAGTATTTTTATTGTACATTGAATTCTATGTTATTCTTTAAAATATTATTTCCAGAGTTTATTTGAATATTGCTGAAATAAGTCTAATTGTAATATCTGAATGGATTCACTACAAATGTGTGTTTTCTGATTTCAAATGAATTTTCTATATTCTTCTTTTTGTCTGAATGTATTTCTCAAACAGTGCATATAGAGATTATTATATTTTCTCTCTCTCTTAAAACTTCCTAAGCCACATCATCCAGCCAAACAAGATGTATTTGAGTATGAACGATTTGTGCCCCTCACAGAGTCAACCCATTGTATAGAAATAATCAGGAAACGATAAGCTTTCTATATAGTGCTCAGAATCAAAATCAATTAAACTGAAAACATGAGCATTTTGTTTAATAATCTAGCATTTATTGTTGTTTACAAATTTTTAAAATGTAAGTCAAAAATATCTCCATTAAGAGTCTTTTTACATCAGATATATCTTGATAATATGAGCATGATTCTAGATACTCAAAAGTTATATCAGCAGAGCAAAAATTCTGCCCCGACCAATTTTGAAGGCTACATTTTTAGTCTTCATGATATTCATGCATTCGTAATGTCTCTCATAGAAGATGTTTACATGATTTAATTGTTAGAGATCTAGATATGGACTACCCAGTCTCAGATATTTAGTGAATATGTGACCCTTCATAGATCAGTTTCCATCTTTTCCATTTCCCTCATTCATTAAATGTAGATGATAACCACATCTAGCTTCCAGATGAGGGATAAAATGAATTAATATCTATGAAAGTCTTTGCAAGAATAAAGGGATTAAATAAATGTTAGTGGTTGTTGTGTTTAATCTATAAAATGAAAATAACTAACTTACTAGATTGAGATGAAGATCAAGTATGATAACATATGAAAAATGTCTTTAAAACTATTAAATATGAAAAGTTATGAAATAAGGCTCTAGACACTAAATAAAATTGCAAAATAAGGAGACAGCTGATTCATGAAGGCAAACACAATAGTACGGATATGAAATAAATAGATAGATAGATAGATAGACAGACAGACAATAAATATTTATTGTGTTTACCAAGTACTAGGAAAGGTACTATGGATATGAATATAAGAAGCAAAATTAAGCAAAATGCTCCCTACATTTTTACAAACTTACATTCTTATCAGAGAACATCACATATAATGAGAAAAAGATATAGTGGGGGAAAAGAAGAGGAGGAAATCTATAAGAAGGAAAGATAAGAAGAAGATGGAATGGAGAAAGAGAATAAGGACAAAGAGAACAAAAAGGAGAAAAAGTCTGAAAAGTGAGTCTAGACAGAAGTGAATCTAGCATTTTAGCATAGATTGAAATGGAAATTCTGGAAAAGGAGTCACCAATTAGAAGGGGGAAAATGCATTTTTTTTTGTTTTCTCCCATACAAGTTTTTCTAATAGCAGTAGCCACCCTTCATCAAATTGGCTGTGTCTTGATCTTTGGCAAATTTCATTTTATTTAAATGAATGTTTCTGAAGTACACTCGGGTAAAATTGGTCCCATATCTACCCTGATCTGTTTTGCCTTCCCAATTAAATGCACTGAGCATTTCAATAAGGGAACATGACATTACACAAAAGGATTGATTGGATTGCCAAGACAATTAGTAGAAAAGACTAAAAGCTATTATTATGCTTACTTTTCAGAATATAAACATGAATAATGAAATTTTGCCTTTTGTTTCAACCTTTCTCAACAAAGCCCTGAAAGTACATCCTTTTGACATAAAGAAGAAAAAAAAAATAAACCAAATGAGAAATGTCAGCTTAGGTAATACTAATGATAATGTTTGACAGATAATACTTGATCTCTAGCCAGAATTTTTTCTAAAACAATTGAGATCCTTAGAACAAGCTCATCTGTGGATTACAGCATTATCCTGAAGAAGTCATTAATAACATATATAGTGATGCTGTGGAATATTCAACTATTATAGTAAATGTTCCTGGATAGGAAACAACTGTAACTATCAAACTGAAATAAATTATTGTGATACCTTAATCTTTTTATCCTCAGGAAGTTTCAGTTATTTTGCAGTTTTTTTCACCCCCAAAGGACGTCAAAATTTAAGGCTAGTTGGAGAAGAATGATTGAGGCATTTCTATACTATAATTTGACTATAAATTGAAAGAAAAAAGGTTTAAAAAGCTTCTGACAAAGGCAGAAGCACAACTATTATCTTTATAAAATGACTATGAAAAGCACACTTATTAGTCTTAAAAATCATGAGTATGGGTATTGGGATGAGAATTGCTTCAATACAAATTAAAGACAAGGGAGTTCAAATATAATAAAGCAGTTGGGATTCAGAATCAAGATATTGGAAAGAAAGGTTTTTAGAATAATATTTAGTTCAAGATATTTTCAAAAGATAGTCATGGGTTTGTGTTTGGGTAAATGGACTATATACAGCAAATAATGAATATAATTTATTATATTTAATACATGCATTTGGAAATGTATATATGTATGCACATATGTATATGTAACCAGATGTTTATGTGTGTGTGTGTGTGTGTGTGTGTGTGTGTGTATATATATATATATATATAATGTTCATTATACTTGGGGTTATCCAAGTTAAATATAGACAAAAATAAATAAATAAAACACTGAATTTAAAGCTTGATGATGGAGATCCCATGTATGGATCTATTTCATATTAACTTGATGAAATGCTATTGTCATAAATTGATGGTCATCAATTGCACCAAAATTTCTTTTTTTGCCAATACTTAGTATTGTGTTCCCTTGTCCTCATGAGAAAAACAGTAAGAGAGATATATATTTTAACTGGCTTTCCAACTTTTTGTGACAGCAGGTTAATTGAGGTAAGGAGATCAAAGAAATTGGCTAAAAGTTGAGTTTATCACATACATTTAATTTGAAAAGAGTCCAGATGACTGACACAGAACCTAAGAATATAATCCCCCTTTTAAAAAAAAAGTGGTTTTCCCTTGTAATATCTTTAGATGGTTCTCATTCTTTTGCATTATTCTTTTATTAATGAGGGATCACAACATTATATGGAGTCTGAGAAATGTTAACAACTTGCAATACATATAGCAGAGTAAGGCATTCTCACCACCCTCTATTTTTCATGATTCTTACATGTCAAAAATCTGTATGTTACTCTTAATTCATTTTTTATGTTTTGAAGTCATAATGGCTCATCAAATATTTCCATCATATGTAATTGTGGTAATCACACAACATGATATTGTCACATATACTACTCCCACCTTAGTTGAGTAATAATTAATCATAAAAGAAACATCTATTAAATACCTATTATGTATCACTCACCTTGCTAAGCACTGGGGATATAAGAAAAAAAAATGTTTTTGCCCTTCAAGCATTTCTAACCTAATTTGAGAAGATAAGATATAGGTAAAGAGTGGAAGTAAAATCTTTTTAGAGGAAAAGGTACTAAGAGCTAAATGATTGGGCCCCACCTTATCACAGAAGATATTTTAAGGAATTTTTCCTTGAATAAGATCTAGAACTCTTTCTTGTTTGATCTGAGTTACTTATTGAGATTTTCTTGAAAGAATCTAGAATTGTATGGAGGCTGATTTGAGAGGAGATTGTATTGTATGTATGGTTATTCAAATTACTTATGTTACTTATATGGAAGTTAATGTCCTGTACTTCCATGAGACAGAGTTGATGAGACTGAGAGAGGGAGTCATCTTCATTCCCTTGTCTTTTCAGTCTCATTGAGTTTCTTGAGAGTTTCCAGATCATGGAGTTGCTTCAAATACTTCTGCATTCTACCTTTAAGAGAAAAGGTACTATAGTGTCAACTCTATTGAAGGGGCTGCTGAAAAAGAATAATTCCATCAGAATAAGCCAACATGAGAGGACACCGTGGTCTCCATTGTGGCCCCACCTTATCACAGAAGATATTTTAAGGAATTTTTCCTTGAATAAGATCTGGAACTCTTTCTTGTTTGATCTGAGTTACTTATTCCCAATGAAAGATCTCTTTTCCTCTACTGTCTGGTACATATTCTCCTATGTACACCTTCCATGATTTCTCTTTTGCCATTGACCCAGATAATTGGGTTTCTTTGTTATTCACTATATGTATTTTTTATGGAACTAATATTTGGTAGGAAAGGATAGGATTTAAATATAAAGCTTGGGATCGCCTTTCCCCATTAATGAACAATGATTAGAGTTTGACCTTGAACCAACAAAATACATTTCCTAGATTAACAACAATTAAGGGAGAAGATCCATAAAATTCTAGCCAAGGACTCCCTCCCAATCTCAGTGCTCCACAGTAGAAAACAGAGTGGACAGCCTTTTGGAGCTACTTTTTTTCTCCTGAGAAGAAATTAAATTTTCTCTTGCAGAAATGTGGCAAGAAAAGAAGCTAGAAATATACCTTCATTCTTTTTTTGAATCACATAACAATATCCCATACTATATATTGGGGACAATTTTGTTATATGTGAGACTTGTCTATTTAGTGGAGATCCATGAAGACATCTGCCTGTATCCTTTTCATTTTGAGATACTCTAGATAAGGAGAATGGGATCTAGTTAGGGGAAGAATAATTGTAATTGTTCATTTTTTATATTTCATTGAAATTATCTAAAATGAAAAAAAAATCTGCAATATACAATGAGAAAAGGAATATCTCTGAAAACCTTTAAAAATATCGCTTTGGGAGAGATTGTTACAAAAGTTAACTGTTTTATCTTATTCTTTGTAAGTATTTGCTGGATAAACAAAATATCTTAAGGTCAAGTAATGCATTTTCTGCTCATACAGTCTTCTATTTCATGCTTTATCTTATATATCTTGGCTTGTTTAAAAGGCATGAAACATTTTGTTTAGAATCATCTTTAACATTTCAAGGATTTATTTCACAAATTCTTTAGAAGAGCTATGAAAAATTATTCATTTTCATTTGTAATTATTTTTAATCTTACAATATTTTTCTGACATTTTGAAATAGACTCAGATAGATGAGTTCGAAATTTCCTGATGGAAGAGGTAATTCTTTTAAAATTACTATTTGATAAAAATTATTAGATGCTATCATAAAGATAATTATTTATTAAATATATAAATTATGTCTTATATGGAGAGTATTTTATGAGTTTCTTAAAACATTCCAATAAAAAACTCCAATGTGATGCAATTAAATTATTTCCTTTAAAAGACTGGAATGCAGATCTCCCACACACATTTACATATTAAAACCATTATTGCACCTTCTATTGTTATAATTCCTTGCTTTCTTTTTTCATGCAAATTCCAAGATTCAAATAAACTGATTCAACAGAAGAGTATTAAAACAAATTTGCTCATCATTGTGTCCCAAATGGAATTGCCATTGTGACTGCCTTATTTAAAAGATTCACAATCAATTTATCCTGCTTGTTATGTGAGGATAGTGACAATCCTATTCAATTTCACTCTAATCCCTAGCACAAGAATCAAAAGATCCAAGATCTAATTCCATGTTTCACCTTAACCTGGAATCTAGCCATTTCTTCTCCTTGACTGGATGATACATACACACACACACACACACACACACACACACACACACACACACACAAAATGTCTTTTCCACTCTTAGACATGCGTTAATTTTTTGGTTATAACTTTACCTTATTTTTTTGTTGTTAGTTTTGTTTTTGACTTATAAAATCAGCAGCTAGTAGTTATCATCAGAATAAACTATACTTGATGCTGTCAATGACATATTTTTGTAGCAGTAATATTGTTAATTTATTAACCCCAACAGGAACGAAAACTTTAAGCATTTGAGTATATTTATCTAACTTTATTCACAATGCTTTTTTTCAAGTCAAGTATTCTCAGATTCTCATGTTGTATTTTTTCTATTTATAAAATGGAACTATGACCAGTTTATAGAATTATTACTAAAAAAGTATTTTGTAAACTGTAAAACTTTTAATATAAACTAATGGTATTGGTGATAGGAATAATTAGAAAACAGATAATATCTATCTAGTACTTTTGAGATACAGAATATAGTCACATATGGTTTCTCATTTAATAATAATTTGGGGAAATGGTCATTGTTATCAATCTGCTAAATAAATAAATAAATGATAGCTGCATTGTTTTTTTTTTGTTTGTTTGTTTGTTTGTTTGTTTGCTATTCTACAAAAGGTGTACAATCTGATTAGTTGCTATTAGTTTTAACTACAAATAGCTCATCAACTAGACATATTAACATGTTGATTTTTTTTTAATTTTGAAAATTTTATTTGAAATTAACCAAACATTTATTAATCATTTATATATTCAAAATACTATAGACCATAGGATTTTTTTTTTGGGGGGGGGGAAGTTTAAGTAAAAAAAAAAATTCTAGACTCAAGGTACTTTCATCCAGTTAAGGTATGCAACATAAAAATAAATAAGTATTTGAAAATGAAAAGAGCATTTAATTCAAGGTATCAGGATAATTTCAATGAGAAGGTAGCATTTGAGCTAAACCTCAAAGGATGGGTGGTTGTATCCTCAAATATCAAATAAGAAATTTTGAACAAAAGACAAATTTAGGTATGATGATAATGAGTTCCATTATTGGTAGACTGAGCTGTGGAAAACATAAATGGAAAGATTCACAAGATATTTGGTGATGTGGTACTTGAGCATAGTAGAGAAATTAACACTGAGCATCTAGATTTGTGGAGTGGACTATAGACAGAGCATAATGAAACCCATGAGAACACTGAGAAAGAAAACAAAGAAGTTGGTAATTAAATACTTTGGAAATATTAAGAATTTGAAGATTGATGATGAAAATTATACCTATGGGGTCACCAAAAAGAGAAAATAAACAGAAAAATAAGAGGCAGGAGCCCAAAGAACCTCTGTGAGGATATTCAAAATTAGGGGATAGGAGACAGATGATGTCTGAGAATGTTAAGTCAGAAACAAAAAATTATTTTCATAGATTCTAGGGAAGAATCAATATATAGTAAGAGGAAGTGCTCAAGGAAATAAATATATATTAGCAATAAAGGTCTTTATCCTAGCTCTCCCTATCATAAAAGTTTCACTTCGATGTTTTAGGAATGATTTTCTACTGCTATTCATTTAAGTTTTCCTCCCAGCGTTTGAAAACAGCAAGCCTTAAATGGTTTTTCGAAAGTGATATTCATTAAGATGTTACAGTAAGAATAATTGGTACAAAATGCCTTCTTCTCACCATCACAACCCCAGTAAACAAACAAACCCAACACATTTTCTCACAAGTACATATAAAAGCTATAGGAAAATGGATTCAAGTTTAAAAAACATGTGTGGTATAGGGATAATTCATAGATTCTGGTTTCTGGAAGTCATTTTCTTCCATCTATGGAGTTCAAAGATTATCTCCATTAATATAGTGAAATTGTGTCTATTTTGCCATTGGCTGTTGATTCAGACATTGCCACTAACGACAGGTATCCCAAGGGAATGGAACTAAGATGTTTATAAGAAGATAGGGAGTACAGAATTCTGTAGTTCTTTCTAAGCTTTTAGTTTGCCTATGACCAAAGTATGTACCAGGAAGATGGATAGGGAAATGGGCTGTGTGAATGTGGACAAACCATGATTGTTCCAATTTTTGGAATCAATTGCAAGAATTAAATGCTTTTATACAAAATCCAAAGATTGTGATAAAATTCCTTAGATATTTGAAACAGATTTTCTGTCAGGCATCATTGCACATTTCAAATGTCTTTAAAACCTATTACACATTTAGTCTAAAGTCAATTAAAATTGATTAATTGAGCATCTAATTATTTACTTTAATTGAGTAGCTAATCAACCCTATCCTTATAGAAGAATGAAGACTGAAAAAAAAAAAAACTGCTTTTACAAATTAAATATCATCATTAAAAGGAGCCAAAGTCTGATTATTTGTGATAAATTGGAAATGAACAATTAGATTAATAGATGAAGGTGAAGATGAGAGGGTAACAGGGAGAAATAAAAAGAGAGAAAAAGAGAGACAGAGAGACAGAGACAGAGAAAGAAACAGAGTCAGGAAGAAAGCAAAACAGAGAGAAAGGGAGATAGAGACAGACACAAACAAAGAGACAAAAAGACAGAGAGAGAGTGATTGAAGGAACAAATTAGGTGGAAATAAAGGACTGACATTTCTGAGAATAATTACAGCTTCCTCAGAAACTAGGAAAAGGGAAGAGAGAATAAATTTTGAGGTACAAAATAGTCTAATCCATATTTTTTTCTGATAATTATATTGCCATTTTGCTTTGGTATAATAGTTATTTTAAATAAATAATTTAGAAGGTACAAAAATATATTCTTTTGTTTGAGAAAGAATTTTGAGAGAACTTATAATTAGCAGTTTCCCAATTTAAAATGAAATTATACAATGCCTTGAAAACCCATACAAGTTTTCGTAAAATTTTGAAAGTTGTGCTTAAATCCACCTATAAGACAAAATAGCTATATATTTTTAAAGTATTACTATGTGTTCATTGTCATTAGTAACAAACTCCAGAATATAAATCCAATTTGTGGTGTATAAAATATAAACCACCAGTTGTTTTTAAAACTTATATTTTTTAGAGATGAACTTTACATATTTTTGTCATACTTCACAAAATTCCAAACAAACTGAATGTGAACATCTGTTTTAAAACATCTAGGTATTTTTTAACTTTGCAACATTGATTTTTGAAATGGATTGTCTTCTTCTAGGGGGTCTTACAAAATCTTTTTTGTTCATCTATGTAAGATGAACTTGAATATACTTGAAGCAAGGATTCTTACAAGGTGTTAACTGAGTGGATTGATAATACAATGGTTATCTAGTTTAGCATGGTGATTAATAATTCTCTAATTCAGCATGAGTGATTTAATCTTACAACAAATAATGGTTCCCTTGCAATATAATGATTGGATTATACTCACTATGATGAATTTATTTAATTGTAATAGAGTATATAAATTGGGGAAAACTCAGCCACAGAGAGAAGACTTGACCAGCCTCGTGGTGGCTTTCCTGCCTTCATCACTTCTCCACTAAGATCAAGGACTCAGGCTGGTCTGGAGATCCTCCAGAGAGCTACTCTGGACATTATATTTTAATCCATCCTGGTGTAGGGGCTGTAGAAAGCAATGGTATGTTTTGTAACCCCAACCTGGGGGTTCTAGAAAGCAAGACATTACATTTGGATTGCCAGACTGCTGACTGACTGGCTGACTGAGATTGCTGAAGCAGACTGAGAAACTGACAATAAAGACTTTGGACTTTATCCCTGACTATTTTCGTGGTGGTTATTCTGCTGAAACCAAGGCTGGTCCTAAGACCTCCAGAAAGCTAGCAGAATGTTATAATGATGGGTAGATCAAAAAAGTACAAACTCTTTAGATCTTTCCCACAAACAAGAGAAAATAGCACCTCATCATGAACTTAGAGTGGTAAAATTGAACAAGAGTTTGGGCAGAACAATGGTTGTCCTGAGACAACCTGACAAGACCCAAAGAAAAATACCTATACAAAAGTTTGGCCTCTGTGAAATATAAATATCTCCAGGCTGGTTCCTAAAACAATAAACCCTGGGGCTAGCTGGGGCTAGCCTCAGCCTCACCCACAGGAATTTTCATCTTTTGGACAGTGCAGGAAGTTATGTGTCTCAGTAGGGGAACTTGATGGAACATCTGCTGATAAGAGATGCCAGTCCCAGCTGTGCTGCCTAGATGTGACCCTGGGCAAGAAGGACTAGAACATACTTGGTAATTGCACAAGCAGTGGAGTAGGGATATTGCTGGCCATGGGAAATTATAGGAGAAAGAAGTTATTGATTTCAGTTCTAAGCCAGAAGTACCAACTCCCACTCCAGGACTAGAGGTGATTATACTGACAACCTAGTATAAATTAAAAAGACAAAAACAAAAACAGCCAGACAAAGGAGGATAAATTTAATTATTGAAAGTTACTATGAGAATAGAAAAGACCAGACTTCATTTTTCAGGGAAAGATTCTAAAGCCAAAAAGAAACAAACAAAAACTCTCCCACCCTAAAGAGTAATGTCAAATAGTTACCTGCCCAAAAATAAATCACAAAAGAACTCAAAAAAGGCTTTAAAAATAAAAGATATTGAAAGGGAAAAAATATTATTACAAAAAGAACAATCCAAGAAAAATCACGGTTGTTAAAAGAAAGTCAATCAAATAGAAAAGAGGTCCAGAATCTTAAGAAAGAAAATTACTACTTAAAAATTAGAATTGGGAAGCCAGCAAAGTTATGAGACCAAGAAATAATAAAATAAAATATAAAGAATGAAAAATAGAAGACATTGTGAGACATCTGCTAAGAAAAATAACAGACCTAGAAGAGAAAACATAAAAATAATAAGACTGCCTAAAAGCTATGTTGGGGGGAAAAAAGAATTTTGATATATAAGAAATAATTAAAGAAAGTTTTCCTGAAGTGTTGGAACAAGAATGGAAAATAGAAAGAGAAAAAAATCAACCAATCGCCAGATGAAAGAGATCATATGAGGAAAACCTACAGGAACATCCTAGCCATATTCAGAAACCCCCACTTCAAAAAGAAAATATTATGAGCAACAAGAAAAAAAAATGTGACAGAGACACAATTAGAATCACACAAGACATAGTAAGGGCTATATTAAAAGACCACAGGTCTTAGAGCATTATATATCAAAGAGCAAAAGAATTAGGCTTGCAGCACAAACTATCAAACCCAGCAAAGTTAAGCATAATTCTGAAAATCAGAAAAAAAAAATCATTCTATGAATTGCCAGACTTTCAAGATTTTTTTGCAAAAAAGACCTAAACTTGTTAGAATTTTGATATATAAGTTCTAAGAGAAATTACAAGGTAAACATCAAGGTCTAATTACTTATTTATAACATAGTTATTATATATATTATTGATAATACTTAACTGTGTTATCAGAGATATTAGAATATGTTTGAGTGTTCCTCAGTGATCCTGGGTTGTTTGTTCTGTTTTTACAAGTATTTTTATTTTGATTTAACATATTTCTTTTTTGTTCCTTTCTTGATATCAAGTTGTCATTTGTCAATTCTCAAATTTTCTAGTTTGCTTTCTTAAGAAAGTCCTCTTCTTTCATAAATTCCCTCTGCTATTTTAACACAAAAATAAAACAAATAAAATAAAAAATATTAAAAACAAATATTTGAGCTTATTAGAATTATGTAAAAATGATTAAGAATATAGAGTTCTGAGGACTCTTTCATAAATATAATACAGAACTTCATTCCAAAAATTTTATTTAGATTTTGATCATCAATGACTTTTCTAATTCTTTCAAGTCTTTATTTTAGTTTTAGATTGTATAATACAAATAACCATGGGCTTAGTGCCAAGGGATATGAATTTGTTTTTCTACCAAAATAAGTATTAACTATATAGATGTGGATAAATCAGATAACTTAACAGACTTAGCAACATGATCTGTAAAATGGAGAAAATAATATTGCACTATCAACTTCACAAGGTCATTAGGAGTAATGCATTTTCTAATCTTTAAAGGACAATAAAAAGATAAGTTCCTTCTGTTGGATAGTACAATGCAAGCAAAATGGCTTCATTATTATAAAGTTAATTGGGTAATTATGGCCTCATTCAATCTATTTGGTTCCTATTCTGTTATATGACATTTATTCATAATTATTCATTTATAGATTTCTTCCATAAGTTGGAATAGATTCTATATAAAATGCCTTTTTTCCTATCTGTTGATATCTATGTGAGTAACATGCCAGACTTGCCCAGGTGTGCTAGATATTTTATAGATCCTACATCATATCACAATGTAATAATAATATTTCAGACACAACATGTTCAAATTCATGCACACTGCCAACCAACCGACAAACTTTTTCAGTATTTATTGTTCTCATAACACAGGAACTAATAAAAGATAGAAGCATCACATTTTGGTGACAGGTTTTTTTAAGCATTCAGACATTATGCAGCTAGTTCTTTGCTCTTCATTTAATAAAAACAACAACAAAAATGTCACCCAGTAGAGATCTGTACAAGGACAGTCTTACCTTTTATCTTGCTTTATGGATCAAAGATCTGCAATAAGATTGCTATAGCTTTTTTGATATATCCATTATCTATTTTAATAGGGCCATCACAGAGAATCAAATAACAGATTGTCTTAAGTGTCAACAGTGCTTTAATGGATGTCACATTACATTTTAGAACTTTAAAAGGCTTTGCTCTGTTATTTTTGTAGAAAAAGTACAAAGCACGATGATTTGCTACTTCTGTCAGTATTATACCAGTATTCATTGATGTTGGTGTCTCAGTGTAATATTATTCATTTCTGAGTGGAATTCAGTATAATATAGGTCTGTCCTGGTTGCCATTAATTGAAACTGAGCTATGGAAGAGAGAAAGGAGCTTTTTATATAATGGCACAACACAGATTTTGTGGAGAATGGTAAATATAAAAAAAGATAAAATATCTCTATTCCACTACTTAGATAACAAATATATACAGTAGAATCATAAAACCTGAACTCAAATCCTGCCTATTTTACTTATATTCATAACTTTAAGCACACACACACACACACACACACACACACACACACACATATACACATACATATACATATACATACATACATACACACACACATATATACGTATATAGCTTAACTTCTCTCGGCTTCAGTTACTTTATCCATACAATAATAGTGATGGAGAAAATTCCTGGCATGATCACCAGTAAAAATGCCCATATAAAGTGACTTGTTTCAGAAACAGAATGGGAGACAGTATTACTGATCAAAAACTAGGTTGTAAGTTCTAAGAAGGATGAGAATCTAGGAGAGAGTAAGTTTAAGTAGAATTTTGCTAAAAACAAAAACAAACAAGTAAACAAAAAAACAACCCTATGAGACAACTGTAGTTAGCAAACAAAATCTAAATGAAGATCCAGCAAAGGAGAGTCAGGTTCAGATAGGTAGGAGGAAAGCCCAGAAAGATGAGAAAAAGTTTACCTGGAAAAGGTGATTGAGAGTTTTAGAGGATATAGAGAGATAAAAAAGATAAGGGTTAAGAAAAGGAACATGGATTTGGCTATTAAGAGATCACTGTTAATATTGAAGAGAGAAATTTAAATGGAATGATGAGGTCAGGAGTCAAACCATAGAGATTTAAGAAGAGAGTGAGAGAGGAAGTAGATGCACCTATTGTAATCAATGTTCTTAAAGAATTTAGCCATGAAAAGCAAAAGTTCTATGGGGTGATAATTGGCAAAAATAGAAGAATCAGAGGAGAGATTTTTGATCATGAGGTAGACATGTAAATGTTGGTAGGCAATAGGGAAGCAGCCAGTGTTATTGAATGATTGAAGAAAATTGAGAGAATTGGAACAATAGAGAGGTAATCTACTGGAGGAGACAGTATGAAATAAGATTACTTGTTTAATTGCCATTACTTGGCAATTTGTTAGACAAGAGTGTAGAAAAAGGAGATAGTAACAGAAGTCACCTGAGTGATATGAGATAAGAAAAGGAAAAGACATCATTCTCATCAAAGCACCTAGTTTTCTAAATATATTCTATTTAGCACATTACTGTGGATAAAAACAATCTCTTGTTGGATCCTGCCTTCCATCCCATAGGTTGGTTATCTAGTTCTCTAGCATCTGTGTTATGTTTGCCATCAGTCATTACTGGTCCGGCAATTATTTATATATTTAATTTTTTCTCTAAGTTTGTTCAACTGTTTATAATAATGGTTAACATTTATATGCAAAATATTTCAAGGTTTGTAAAATACTTTAATATAGTATATAAGCTGATCCAGCTTATATATACAAGTATATAGTATAGCATGGTCAGCATTTTTATTTTAAATATGAAAAATCTGAGCCCAAGAAGTTAAGTGATTTTTTTTTTGTAGCATTTAAATTCTTTTTTTTTCTTAATAGCTTTTTATTTAGAAGTTTTATGCATGGGTAATTTTATGGCATTGACAATTGCCAAACCTTTTGTTCCGATTTTTCCCCTCCTTCCCATACATGTTAAATATGTTAAAGTATAAATTAAATACAAAATAAGTATACTTGTCCAGTTATTTTGCTGTACAAAAAGAATCAGACTCTGAAATAGTGTAAAATTAGATTGTAAAGGAAATCAAAAATGCAGATGGACAAAAATAGAGGGATTGGGAATTATATGTAATGGTTCATAGTCATGTCCCAGAGTTCTTTCACTGGATGTAGCTGGTTCAATTCTCCATTGCTCCATTGGAACTGATTTAGTTCATTTATCTCATTGCTGAAGATGGCCAGGTACATCAGAATTGATCCTCATATAGTATTGTTGCTGAAGTATATGATGATCTCCTGATCCTGCTCATTAAACTCAGCATCCAGGCCTTTCTGAAATTATCCTGTTGGTTGTTTCTTACTGAACAATAATATTCCATAATATCCATATACCACAGTTTATTCAGCCATTCTCCAATTGATGGACATCCACTCAGTTTCCAGTTTCTGGCCACTACAAAGAGGACTGCCACAAACATTCTTGCACATACAGAACCCTTTCCCTTCTTTAAAATCTCTTTGGGATATAAGCCCAGTAGTAACACTGCTGGATCAAAGGATATGAACAATTTGATAACTTTTTTTTTAAATTATAATAGCCTTTTATTTACAGGTTATATGAATGGGTAACTTTACAGCATTGACAATTGCCAAACCTCTTGTTCCAAATTTTCCTTTCCTTCCCCTTACCCCTCCCCTAAATGGCAGGATAACCAGTAGATGTTAAATATATTAAAATATAAATTAGATACACAATAAGTATACATGATCAAACTGTTATTTTGCTGTACAAAAAGAATTAGACTCTGAAATATTGTACAATTAGACTGTGAAGGAACTCAAAAAAGCAGGTGTGCAAAAATATAAGAATTGGGAATTCAATGTAATGGTTCTTAGTCATCTCCCAGAGTTCTTTTGCTGGGCGTAGCTGGTTCAGTTCACTACTGCTCCATTGGAACTGATTTGGTTCATCTCATTGCTGAGGATGGCCAGGTCCATCAGAATTGGTTATCATATAGTATTGTTGTTGAAGTATATAATCATCTCCTGGCCCTGCTTGTTTCACTCAGCATCAGTTTGTGTAAGTCTCTCCAGGCCTTTCTGAAATCATCCTGTTGGTCATTTCTTCCCGAACAATAATATTCCAAAATAGTTATATACCACAATTTATTCAGCCATTCTCCAATTGATGGGCATCCACTCAGTTTCCAGTTTCTGGCAACTACAAAGAGGGCTGCCACAAACATTCGTGTACACACAGATCCCTTTCCTTCTTTATGATCTAATTGGGATATAAGCCCAGTAGTAATACTGTTGAATCAAAGAGTATGCACAGTTTGATAACTTTTTGAGCATAGTTCCAAATTGCTCTCCAGAATTGTTGGATATATTCACAATTCTACCAACAATGTATTAATGTCCCTGTTTTCCCACATCCCCTCCAACATTCCGCATTATCTTTCCCTATCATTCTAGCCAATCTGACAAGTGTGTAGTGGTATCTCAGAGTTGTCTTAATTTGCATTTCTCTGATTAATAATGACTTGGGGCATATTTTCATATGGCTAGAAATAGTTTCGATTTCTTCAATTGAGAATTGTCTGTTCATATCCTTTGACCATTTATCAATTGGAGAATGGCTTGATTTCTTATAAATTAGAGTCAATTCAATATATATATTGGAAATGAGGATTTTATTAGAACCTTTAACTATAAAAATATTTTCCCAATTTATTGCTTCCCTTTAAATCTTGTCTGCATTAGTTTTGTTTGCACAAAAACGTTTCAATTTGATATAATCAAAATTTTCTATTTTGTGATCAGTAATGATCTCCAGCTCTTCTTTGGTCATAAATTCCTTCCTCTTCCACAGATCTGAGAGGTAGACTATCCTATATCCCTCTAATTTATTTATAATCTCATTGTTTATGCCTAGGTCATGAACCCATTTTGATCTTATCTTGGTGTACAGTGTTAAGTGTGGGTCAATGCCTAGTTTCAGCCATACTAGTTTCCAATTTTCCCAGCAATTTTTGTCAGACAGTGAGTTTTTATTCCCAAAGCTGGGGTCTTTGGGTTTGTCTAACACTAGAGTATTAAAGTTATTAGCGGTTTTGTCCTTTGAACCTAACCTATTTCACTGATCAACTAGTCTATTTCTTAGCCAATACCAAGTGGTTTTGGTAACCGCTGCTTTATAATATAATTTTAGATCTGATACAGCTAGGCCACCTTCATTTGATTTTTTTTTCATTAATTCCCTTGAAATTCTTGACCTTTTGTTTTTCCGTGTGAACTTTGTTGTTATTTTTCCTAGGTCATTAAAATAATTTTGTGGGAGTCTGATTGGTATAGCGCTAAATAAATAGATTAGTTTAGATAGCATTGTCATCTTATATTTGCTCACCCTATCCAAGAGCATTTAATATTTTTCCAATTGATTATATCAGACTTAATTTGTGTGGAATGTGTTTTTGTAGTTTAGCTCATAAAGTTTCTGATTTTCCCTTGGCAGATAGTATTTTATACTATCAGTAGTTACTTTAAATGGAATTTCTCTTTGTAACTCTGACTGTTAGACTTTGTTAGTGATATATACAAATGCTGATGACTTACATGGGTTTATTTTGTATCCTGCAACTTTGCTAGAGGTATGGATTATTTCTAATAACTTTTTAGTAGAATCACTGGGATTGTTTAAGTACAACATCTTATCATCAGTAGAGAGTAATAATTTGGTTTCCTCATTACCTACTCCTTTAATCTCTTTCTCAACTCATATTGCCAAAGCTAGCATTTCTAATACAATATTGAATAGTAATGTTGTTACTGAGCAAACTTGTTTCACTCCTGATCTTATTGGGAATGGTTGCAGTTTGTCCCCATTGCATAAGATGCTTACCATTGGTTTTAAATAGATGCTGCTGATTATTTTAAGGAAAACTACTCAGATATTCTAGGATCAGAGGATAAAATAGAAATTGAAAGAATCTACTAACCACCTCCTAAAAGAGATTTTACAATGAAAACTACCAGGAAATATACAGGCAAATTCTAGAGCTCTCAGGTCAAATAGAAAATATTGCAAGCATCCAGAAAGAAAACTCAAATACCATGTTTCCACATAGTTACATTCACTTGAAATGAGATATTCTAGAGGGGAAAGAGGCTAGGATTACAACTAAGAATCACCTACACAGTAAAACTCAATACAATCCTAGAAGGGCAAAACAAATTTGTGATGAAAATTTGGCTCTGACTTGTGGAAGAGAAAGAAATTTATGACCAAAGATGAACTAGAGACTATTACCAATCACAAAATGGAAAATTTTGATTATATCAAATTAAAAAGCCTTTGTACAAACAAAATTAATGCAAACAAGATTAGAAGGGAAGCAACAAACTGGGAAAACATCTTCACATTTAAAGGTTCTGATAAAGGCCTTATTTCCAAAATATATAGAGAACTGACTCAAATTTATAAGAAATCAAGCCATTCTCCAACTGATAAATGGTCAAAGGATATGAACAGACAATTTTCAGATGATGAAATTGAAACTATTACCACTCATATGAAAGAGTGTTCCAAATCATTATTGATCAGAGAAATGCAAATTAAGACAACTCTGAGATACCACTACACACTGTCAGATTGGCTAAGATGACAGGAAACAATAATGATGAATGTTGGAGGGGATGCGGGAAAACTGGGATACTGATGCATTGTTGGTGGAGTTGTGAACGAATCCAACCATTCTGGAGAGCAATATGGAATTATGCCCAAAAAGTTATCAAATTGTGCATATCCTTTGATCCAGCAGTATTTCTATTGGGCTTATATCCCAAAGAAATACTAAAGAAGAGAAAGGGACCTGTATGTGCCAAAATGTTTGTGGCAGCCCTATTTGTAGTGGCTAGAAACTGGAAATTGAATGGCCAATTGAACCAATTGAATCAATTGGAGAATGGCTGAGTAAATTGTGGTATATGAATGTTATGGAATATTATTGTTCTGTAAGAAATGACCAGCAGGATGAATACAGAGAGGTTTGGCGAGACTTACATGAACTGATGCTAAGTGAAATGAGCAGAGCCAGGAGATCATTATACACTTCGACAACGATATTGTATGAGGATGTATTCTGATGGAAGTGGATTTCTTTGACAAAGAGACCTAACTCAGTTTCAATTGATAAATGATGGACAGAAGCAGCTACACCCTAAGAAAGAACACTGGGAAACGAATGTGAACTATTTGCATTTTTGTTTTTCTTCCCGGGTTATTTTTACCTTCTGAATCCAATTCTCCCTGTGCAACAAGAGAACTGTTCAGTTCTGCAAACATATATTGTATCTAGGATATACTGCAACATATCTAACATATATAGGACTGCTTGCCATCTAGGGGAGGGGGTGGAGGGAGGGAGGGGAAAAATCGGAACAGAAGTGAGTGCAAGGGATTATGTTGTAAAAAAAAAATTACCCTGGCATGAATTCTGTCAATATAAAGTTATTATAAAATAAAATATTAAAAAAAGAAAGAATCCATCAATCATTTCATGAAAAAGACCCCAAAATGAAAACTCCGAGGAATATTGTGGCTAAATTCTAGAATTATTAGAATAAAAAGAAAATACTACAAGAAGTCATAAAGAAAATTTTAAAAATCAAGTATTGAGAAGCTACAGTAAGTATTGCTCAGGACCTAGCAGCTTCCATTTTAAAGGATATCATATAATGTGGAATATTATATTATGAAATGCAAAGGAACTTGGACTACAGCCAAGAATCAACCACACAGCAAAACTAAGCATTATTTTTTAGGGAAAAATAAGGAAATTCAATGAAATTAGGGATTTTAAATATTTTTTTGATGAAAAGACCACAGTGTTGGAGTTCAAATGTTGGAGTTCTTGTTCTTCTCAAAACACAGCCGGTTTAGCTTAGAGCCCTCCGAATGTCGCCAAATCCAAAGGTTTTGTCCTTTAGCTTCTGACTCTGCTTTCTTCAGCCTCCAACCAGCACAGAGATGGAATGAATCTCTTGTCTCCTTCACTTGGGGCTCGGCTAGCTTTCTGGTGAGTCTTTCAGACCAGCTTGGTCTCAGTGGGGGAAGTGCAGGAGCCCAGCCACCAACTACAGTGGTGTGAGATGAAGATGAATCTGGTTGTCCACTGAACTCTCCACTTGTAGCTTTATCCTCTGAAAACTCTTCTTCTGCCACCAGCCAGCCAAATGGAAAATATTCTCCCTTGCCTCGGAGAGAGGGCTTCTGTCATAATTCCGCTGACATCTTCCAAAGTGCTCTGTGTCTGCACCAGAGTGCTCCTCTCCTATGCAGCTGAACTCTCTTCTGTGACCAGCTAGCCAAGTGGAATATATTCTGGAATAGATCTTTCTTCACTGGCCTTATATCTGACTCTTCTGAGAGAATGGGATTATGAGTTTTCTCCCATAGTGCTCTCTGGCCCAAAGAGCATCAAGGGAGGTGTGAACTCACAAAGTTACAATTTACTTTGTGAAGCTGGCATACTTGTGAACTCCAATGAGTAAAGGTGCAAACACAAGCATTGTACTAATTAGTCCTACTTAGTACCTTGTTTCAGGTTCTGCCCAAAACATCTTCTTGTAAGATTAGATCAACTCTAATTAGTTAGCAGTTTGTAAAGATTCCAACATCACAGCTTAAAATTTGATCTTCAAATACAGAACTCAAGAGAAGAATAAAAAGTTAAAAAGGGAAGAAAAAATATTTTTAAAGATTAAAATGTTTCCTTCCTTATATGGAAAGAATATGTTTAACTCTTGAAAACTGTAATTATAAGCATATTTTAAAATATATGCATAGATAATTTTCATCATTCACCTTGACAAAAATTTGTGTTTCAATTTGTTTTTCCTTCCCTTCCCCTCACCCCTCCTCTGGATGGAAAGTAATCCAATATGTTGAATATGTACAACTCTTTTATATTAATATCCAAAATTATCATGATGCACAAAAAAATCTGATTTAAAAAACTCCATTTATTTCTATGCTCTCTCCTGTTTTAAAAAGGAATGGGTTTTGGGTTTTTCCAAATGCCTTTCACTTATGCTACTAGTTTCCCTAATATAGAATCAACTCTACATTCCTAGTGCAAATCCTATTTGGTCATAGTGTATTATTTTGATGATAACTAGACATGATCTCTTTGCTAATGTTTTTATTAAGATTTTTACATCTATATGTTTCCATATGTTACCAACAAAGTCCAGGAGTAAGAAATAAAAAGAAAAATTCCATTTAAAATAACTATAGATAATATAAAATATCTGGCAGTCATCTTGCCAAGAAAAAGTCAGGAACTACATGAATACAATTACAAAAATTTTCCACAATTGGAAGTACATCAAGTGGACGTGCATAGACTCAAGCTAATATAATAAAAAATGACAATTCTACCTAAATTAATCTACTTATTCAGCACCATACCAGTCAAACTGCCAAGAAATTACAGAGAAAGAAAAATAATAACAAATTACATTTGGAAGAAGAAAAAGAATTTCAAGGAAATTAATGAAAAAAAAAATGCAAATGAAGTTGAAGTAGCTGTATCAAACCTAAAACTACATTATAAAGCAGTGATCATCAAAACCATTTGGTACCAGATAAGAAATAGAATATTAGCATGATAAATGTGGAAATTTGCACGTTTGACATATATTTGATTATTTGCTGTTTAGGGAAAGAGGTGGGGAGAAGAGAGGAAGAAAAATTTGGATCACTCGTTTTTGCAACAGTGAAAGTTGAAAACTATCTTTGCATATATTTTGAAAATTAAAAAAAAGTGTTATCTCAAAATAAGTTAGTTCAATCCTTCTGAGGCAACTTTGCTTGTGTGTGTGTTTGTGTGTGTGTGCGCACACATACACACATATATTTATATACTGATACATACTTAATGTATCAAGTTCATAATGTGTCAAGTTCAAAATCCCCGTAGTAATAGTACCAGATAGATTGTGAAGTTCTATAGGAATTAAGCTTTCTTTCTATGATAGCAAACTTGATTTTCTTTGTTTTGCTTAAAGTTAAGCATTGATTAAAGCTAGGATTTTTGAAAGCATTGACAGCTATAGATCTAGTAGTGGGAGAATGGGAAGCTAAGGAAAGACAAGGTCCAGTTGATTCTATTTCAATTTAGTTGTACTACTCATCCTCTATATAAAGCCAGAGATGGCATTTCTGAGAAAGGGAGGAGGACTATGTATTCCATAGACCTCATTGGCTATTATTTCCACAAAAGTGCAAAGTCAAATCAGTTTGATTTTGATCATGAATCTCAAGAGCAAAAATGAATTCCTTAGGCATCTAGATGGTCAATGACAGTGGCTAGTATGATAAACATGGAGTTAAACACTTGCTTCAAACACTTCCTAACTATGTGATGCTGAGCAAGTACCTTAACTCTCTAACCCTCTACTCATCAATAAAGATCAGGTAATAATAATTCTTACCTTCCAGAGTTGTTTTGAAGAAAAAAAAAGGAAATACCAAATTTCCAGTGCTTTCTTAAAACTTAAAGTCTTATACTTTTATTATTATGATTATGATTATGATTATTACTCAATCTCTTGCTCTGGTACTTCTATCCTACCATTAATGTTAATATTGTTTCTTGAAGTAGATATCCTCTGGCTCCACTCCCCATTCCTGGGACTTTACCTTTCTATGGCCATCACTCTTCTTTATCAATTGCCTTTTCCAACTGAATATAAGTTCCTTGACACCTGGGATTGTCTCACTTTAACTTTTGTATCTCTAAATTTTATACATTGACAAATATAGTAAGAACTCATGTCTTTTATTACTATTATTCATTTATTTAAGATGGAACATTTTAAAATTCTGTCCATATTAGGAAACAAATATCATGAAGAATTTACAACCAATTAAAAAGAATAGTTTTCTTTTAATGATTTTATTAGATAAATTGTGTAAAAATCTGGGCAAGCCAAGACTCAAATAAACTTAAGAACAGGCTCATTTTCTATTCCATTTTAAGGTCTCACTTGGATAAATCAGCAATTGAGTTCTAACACATTTCAGCTGATGAAATATAGGTTCAACACCAAAATAGCTCTTTGGTTTATTTGGGTGTTATGTCAAGATAATCATAGAATATATATATATGTATATATATATATATGTGTGTGTGTGTGTGTGTGTGTGTGTGTGTATGTGTGTATATGTATATATATATAGTTCTATTTGAATTTTGAATTTTAATTTTTAATATTTTTATTTTATTTTATTTTATTATTTTAAAATTTTAATTTTTAATATATATATGGTACTATTTTAATTTTAAGAAAATATTGAGTTTTTATCACTAAGTATTAAGTAGACAAAAAGAAATTAAAAAGTCTTTTAACTGGATAGATTGAGAGGAATACAGGGAAACAGACAGAAAACAAACATTTGTTAAGTGGTTTCTATGTTCCAGGAACTGTGAATTATGTTATGGGAAAATATTAGCAATTTCACCCAAAATAAAACAAAATAGCCCGTAATTTCAGTGACTTTAGATTATTTTTTTCTTTCTGATTTTTTATGAAAGCTTTTTATTTTCAAAATATATGCATGGATAATTTTCAACATTTACCCTTGCAAAATCTTATGTTCCAAATTTTTCTCTCCCTTCCCTCCATACCCTCCCCTAGATGGCAAGTAACTAGATGGCAATATATATATATATATATATATATATATATATATATATATATATATATATATATATATATATATATATACTTACACACACACACACACACACACACACACACACACACACACATATACCACAAGTGTACTGCACAAGAAATGTCAGATCACAAAGGAAAAGAAATGAAAACAAAGTGCAAGCAAACAACAACAAAATAGTAAAAATACTATGCAGTGAAGTGACCTTAGATTCTTGAAAGGATCAGGCATAAAAGGCAACGATAATGCAAGAGGGAGAGAAGAGTCAAACAGTGTAATGGGATAGAACTCTGAAAAAATATACTTGAAGCAAGGATTCTTACAACAAGTTAACTCTGGAATTGATAAAGCAATGGTTATCTAGTTTAGCCTGGTAATTAATAGTTCTTTAGTTCAGTATGATTGATTTAACCTTATAATAAATAATGATTTCCTAGTGATATGATGATTGGCTTATACTCAGTGTGATGAATGGATTTAATTGTAATAGAGTATTTAAGAGGTCAGAGTCACACCTAGAGGAGGACTCAAAGAGACTTGAAGACAGAGACTCATGGTGGCTGGCCTGTCCTCCTTCACTTCTCCACTAAGACCAAGATCCATCTGAAGGTCCCCCAGAAAACTAGCCTGGCCCCAAGCGAAGGACACAGATTATGAAGGAAATAATAAAGACTTTGGACTTTTTTCCTGACTATTCTTGAGGTGATTATTCTGCCAAAACCAAGGCTGGTCTCGAAACTCCAGAAAGCTAACCAGAACATTACAAAACCTGATAGTGACAGATTGGGATGTCTGAAGAGTGAGGAATGGAATTCAGCCTAAAGTAATCATAACCTGAGAACTTCATTAAATGGTGGTTAGGATTAAATACTCACAAAACCAGAAGAGTCTAATAAGATTCGGTCATTTCCAGAATCAGAAATATGCTAACAGAAAAGGAGAGAAGAGAAAAAAGAATTTTGAGGTAAAATAAGCAAGAAATGTTTTTTTTTTAATCTTTTTACTGACAAATATAACATTCTTCAATCATGTAATCCAAAAAATGGAATTTTGCATCTATCTTAATCTTTTTCCAATAGAGCTTTGCAATTTAAACCTCTTAGCATCCTACAAATGATTCTAAGTAATGTGAGGATAAAATAGCCACTTACCTTTCTTAATGGCCTATGTGTCTGCCTATAAGGAAATATTATTTTCAAGGTACATTTTTTTCTTCCTAATAAAGCACTAAAAGAGGTTTTGTTTTTTTTTTTGGTTTTTTTGACTTAAAAGGAAACAGAAAGGCTAGATGTGTTACTGTTACTGATCTCAAATGAAATGTGTCACCAACATCTTAGTGAATTTAGTGATCCTTCATGTAGAAGCATCAGACTCGATTATATAATCAATAGTACTTTGGCTGTTCTATAATACATAGAAATCTTTGGGGTATAAATACATGCACACATATGTGTGTCTTTGAGATATACATGCATATATATGCATATACATGCATGTGTGTATGTGTATATATATACATATATATATATACATGCATGTGTGTATGTATATATATATACACATACACACATGCATGTATATGTGTGTATATATATACATACATACACACATGCATGTATATGCATATCAGTGTGGTATGGTGTGTAGGCAAGATTTATAGACTTCTTAGTTCTGAGATGTCAGTTCCAGTTGTTTTAAATGTAGATGATTCTACTGCCTTCAGTTTTTAGATAGGGAAGCTTAATTAAGATGCCCCAATATTTTGTTTTAATTCTAATATGTGAGTGCATAATGTCTTTGATAGTTTACATAGCCCATTCTTTTTCACTAATAATAAAGAAACTATTAAATGGTTTATGAGAAATTTCAAAAAAGGCATATTTTTATTGAGTAAGTGGATTTTTACCTTTAAGTAAGATATATATATATATATAATAAGATATATATATATATCTTACTTAAAGGTAAAAATTCACTTTTATATATATATATATATATATATATATATATATATATATATATATATTACATACAGATGTAAAAAGCATAATATGCATATGTCTTATCAGTTCTTTTTCTGGCTGTGAAGATCCTCACTCCATAGGTCCTTTATTATTGAATTGAATATAATACTCAAAATGACTTAGTTGTTCAAAATTATTCTTAGAACAACATTGCAATTACTATGTGTATCATTCTCTTACTTCTGCTCATTTTATTCATCATTATTTCATACAAAGCATTCCACAATTTTCTAAAATGAATTGGGTCATTTGTTTACTACAATTTAGCCATTTATCTGGCTATTCCTGGGCATTCTCCTCAATTTTCACTTCTTTGCCATCACAAAGAGAATTGTTAAAAATAATCTTGAACATATAAGTTCTTTTTCTTTCTTTCTTTTTTTTCTTTCTTTCTTTTTTTTTTCCTAAGGCAATTGGGGTTAAGTGACTTGCCCAGGATCACAAAGCTAGGAAGTGTTAAGTTCCTGAGACCAGATTTGAACTCAGGTCCTCCTGACTTCAGAGCTGGTGCTCTATCCACTGCACCACCTAGCTGCCCCTTTTTCTTTATGTCTAATATCCCCAGGAAACAGATCTAATAGTGGTACTGCTAGATCAGAGGATATAAATAACTTTATAATTTTTTGGACATGATTCCAGACAGCTCTCCAAAATGATTAGATGAGTTTGCAGTTCCACCATTGGTCAATTAACATCCTAATTTTTTCCCATCCTCTCCTACAGTTGTCACTTTCCCCTTCCATCAATTTAGGCATTGGAGTATTTATCTACATAACTATATAGAGTTTTTATTTATTCATTGGAATTAAATAGGTTATGAAATCAAATAGTACAAAATTTGTTCATGTTGTTTGACTATTTAATAATTGAGGAAGTTCACACAGTATCAAAGAAAGGATTTGACCAAGTCTTCCTAAATACATATCTCATCTCCATTAAGTATGTAATTATTTCTCCCATGTTGACCATGCCTGACTTTATGAACTCAGGTGGTGGCAACTCCTATTTTTCATGGTGATGGAAACCTTGAAGGAACAACATAAAGTCTTGTTTGTATTTTTCCCTTAGATAAACATCCTATAACTTTCCAATAATGAAAGAGAATAACACAGTTCTAATTGAGGATTTGGCACCAAATTATACTTATGATAAATAATGTTCTATATAGGCAAGACCCACAACAATAAACATATATTATACTTTTAAATGTTAATTTTAAGTTATGCCACTTTTCCTATAAAATGAGCATAAATGTGCTGTGCATAGGAATTAACTCTACAAATTGGAGATACAGATCATAGAATTAAAGACATCAGATCATAAATGTGAATCATAATATGCTTATGCTAGTACTATTAAATATTTAATCTAAAATCTGAACTAGAAATTTTTGATAGAACAGGTTTGTTTTCAAATATCTAGGGCATCTATCTATCTATTTATCTAGCTATCTATTTAGGGGAATTTGAATTAGTATTTTCTTTATTTCTTGAAAGAAATATTTCTTGAAAGGTGTCTTATAGCAAGAAGGGGCCTTGAAAACAATCCCATAGAATATAGAACTATCTTCAAGGTTAAAAGAATTATTTTCATATATAAACATTGAAGCATATACATAAAAAAGTCCTTACATTTTAAAAAAGGTACTTTGACATGATTTGGAGAAAATATCTTGCACTTGGTCTTTCTTTGGTTCATTTCTTTTCTTTGTTCTTTTTCTTCTTGTAATAACAAGGGTGGGAGTGAATAAGAAAACAATTCCAAACAGATATTCTGCAAAAGAAGATGGAATGGAAGAAAAATTACACTCCTTGTCATCAATGATAGTATGCTTATTAACTGATTGTATGGCTATGAAATTCACTCAGGGAATTTTTTTAAAAAACACAAGTTAACAGATCTCTGTCCTCCCTGCTTCACAGAGTCACAGTACAGCATATCAAAATATGTAGAAGAAATAACAAAATGGACTAATAAAAGCAATAAAAAGAGAAACATGGACAAATAAAAGGCAAAATTTATTGATCTAGATAGAGTGTGTATCAAAATAAAAAGCAGCACATACTGCCATTAGCCCAGATTTCCTGAGACATGCTAAATTCTATAAATTTGTTAATTAAAAAGATGTTCCTGTAAATGCTAAGAACCATAAGAAGAAGAGAATATCGATTATTTAGACTTTGCAAATTTCTAAAATCCTTGGCATTGGACTTTAAACATTAAAATAAATAAATAATATAAAACATCTTACAGTAATATATACTTAATTGTAAGTCATTTAATTTCTCTTTTAAAAAAATTAGGGTTTAGATTTTCCTGGCTTGAAGAGAGTTTAAAAATATATTTAATTAATCTTTTTATAATTAAATTTCCCTCCACTTTATACTCTATTTGATTTTTCTTTTAATTATTCAATATTTCTTAGAAGTAATTTCCTGTATAACATGCAAAAGTTAAAAAAGACTACCCAATAATCTTATTTGACTATATATGAAATCCTTATTTTTCATCATTTTAGCATATTGTTTTGACCTATCATTTCCTTCCAACAAACCTAGCTCCAGTGCCTTTCCATAACAAAGAGTTAAACAGAACTGCTAATAATTGAAACTTATAGTATATGCCACTTAACACTTGTATATTTCATTTGTTGATAAGTATAGCATAAGGAAAGAAAAGAACTTTATTTTCCCATCCTCTAAATTTCTGACAATTCTTATTCCTTACAGGAACATACAGGTATATTATTTGGTCATATTCCAAATTTGTTCAGCCATTGGACTCATTCATTGGATACATAATTTGTTTCTAGCTGTTCAACAATAGAAACAATGTATCTATAAATAATCTGATGTATCTTTCTTTTTTCTCATTCTTTCTTTGTTCCTTTTGTTTTTTTTCCCTATCTTCATGTCTTCCTTCCTTTAATTATTCTTCTTTTCCTTTTTTCATTGCTTCCTTCCCACCTTATAAAATTAAGTGTATTTATAGACTTTTATTTTTTCCACACAATACATTTTCTCTGTCTCTCCATCCTCTTGGGAAATGATGTTATCTACTCCCCCCCTTTCCATATGTTAATACATGTGGTTGACTCCAAATTTCTTTAAAAGAACCCAAAAAAGTTTTCATTAAAATCTAACTAAAATCCTACATCTTAACCTTTATTCTTGAATATCATAAAAAAGCATCTATCTGAATATATAATTTTAAAGTGATGTTTTATCTTATTTTCCACCAATTTATATAGTGAAATACTAAATCTAAATTCATTTTGATCAAGTTTAATAAAATATATTCAAGAAAAGACTGGTTTTTGCTGAAATTATTTATATTTTTTGGTAGAGAGCCACAGATAGTGGGGGAACTCTGAGTGAGGTATAAGACCATTCAGCCCAGAGGGAACCTGCTGACAATGTCTGCTTCGGTTCCCATCTCCCCTAATGGCTCTAGACCTTCCTGAGAAGTCAGGGGACTGTGAGAACCTGTTAAAGCAGAGTGATACCAAGTGGCAAAGAGACATCTACATAGTATAGCAAGTTGTTTATGTGGTTCCACATACCCAGTATATAGTTAGTGCATGTGCAGTGTTGCTTTGGTTATATAAAGGTATTAGGGTATATAAGAGTGAGAGAATTTGGAATAAACAGACTCCATGTTTGACTATCCAAATGAGTCTCACCTTATCACTACTCCACTAAGATCAAGGACTCAGGCTGGTCCGGAGATCCTCCAGAGAACTAGTCTAGATGGTATATTTTGGCACCCCAGTATAAGAGCTCTATAAAACATAGTTTGGCACCCCAACTTGGGGAGGGGGTATCTAGAAAGCACACAACAATTTTTAATTATTCCCAAACTATTTGTTCTTTTAGTATTAGGAGCCTTTTTCATGTGAACTCCAAAATGACTTCAAAGTAAAAACAAATGTAGCCATTCAGAATTCAACTTAGATATGAAAATTACATTGTATTTGCCAGAATTTGCCATTTCATTCAAATTGAATAGTATTATTTGCCCAGGCTTTTAGTTTGTATAAATCTCTTCAGAGTTGGTCAAACTTGTAATTTTATTTTTCAGTTTGTTTTTATTTCTTCCTCAGTAATTTAAGTAAGCAATATGGGGCCAATTTGTAAAAATGTACACTTTGGCTTTTAATTAAATCATATTTTAAAGATATTTGATTTAGGATTTGTTAATTTATTTTAATTTTCAAAACATATGTATAGATAAATTTTAATATTCACCCTTGTGAAATCTTTTGTTCCAAATTTTTTCTTCCTCTCTTCCCCCCGATTTCCTCCCCTAGACAACAATAATCCAGTATATGTTAAATATGTGCAATTCTGCTATACATATTTCCATAATTATCATGCTGTAGGAGAAAAATCAGATCAAAAGAAACAAAATGAGAAAGAAATAATTGGGGATTTGTTAATTTTTTATTCATCTCTTATCACTTAATTTTATTTTAATCCCTAAATAGAACTTACAAATAATTAAAGTGTGGCAAAATTGCATTAAACCAAGGCGTAATTACATGATTATATTGGATAAAGGTCCTTAACAACTTTCTGTTTGGTTGCTTTGTTCTTTGTTAAATCAAAACTTTAAACTACTTTGTTCTGTTTTATCTTGTTCTCTAAGAAGTCTTAACAGTAAATTTATTTTAATTATTTAAAAGTTACATTTATCTGGGAAAAACTATATATATATATATATATATATATATATATATATATATAAAACTATAATTCAAACAAGTATTTCTAGTTCAAATTTAAATGTATACATAATTAGAAAGTGAATATGTTTTATTTAAATTACATGTCAATTATCTTATTCTGTGTTTCATTTCAATTATGTTTCTATAATTGTACCAGTAGAATCAATTCACTGATTTTTTTTAATTTAATATTTCAATCTTCATGATAACCTAGATTTAGATATAGAAGATAACATGTATCAACTAATCTAATTTTATTTTATAGATGAAGGAATTGATTTCCTAGAGTAGAGAATTAATATATTCACTGGTGAATAAAAGGACATGTATAGAATTTTAGAAGTTAGATATAATAGATCTTTATAGAATATATATATATATATATATATTTGCTAATGCAATTGGGGTTAAGTGACTTGCTCAGGGTCACAGAACTAGGAAGTATTAAATGTCTGAGGCCAGATTTGAACTCAGGTCTCCATAATTATAATTTTCAATTTATTTTTCCTTTTAATTAATTTTAATGGAATTTAGAGGCAATGTTATTTGCTGCATATGTTTTATATTGTCATATGCTTCATTTCATCAATGAGGCTTTTCTGTTTATCCCTTTTATTTGTCTATTTTTGTTTCCCCCTTCAAATGAAGCAAAATAAATTCTCTTCTGGCTCCTTATTTTACTTCAGAATGACTTTTTTTTTTTTTTTTTTTTTTTTTGCTTCAAGTGTTTGTTTTGTTTTGGTTTGATTTTTTTGGTAAACAACATATTGTCGGATGCTATTTTTTAATACATTATGCTATCTTCTTCCATTTGGGGGGTGACTTAATCACATTAACATTTCCAATTATTATTTTAATAATACATTTTTTCCATTCTATTTTCTTAACTTTTTCTACTGTGATTATTTCCTCACTTTAAAAAGTTGCTTTGTTTTTGACTAATCCTTCCTTTAAATTACCTTCCCTACTCCTTCTACCCCTTCCTTTAACCTCATTTCCCTCTTTCTTCTCTGTGGAGTGAAATGTATTCTACTTTGATTTATGATTTTTATGAAGACATAATTTTTATTGAGTAATTCTCTTCTTTCAGGATTATGCCTTGAGAATGCTAGTCACCATAATGATACTTTTTGGTGGAATCCTTTTTCAGTTTATTGATTTTCTATAATTTTATACAGGGACACTACTGACTCTGTTTCTTGACATGCTTCTGGTTTTTCTGCCTAGTTGGTTATCATGGTGTGTGGAAATTGAGATGCTTGGTCACTGCTCTGGTTCTCATTTTCATTGCAATTCTGATTGGGTTGCTCAAGCAATAACTTACTACTACTTTGTCTTCCATATGTTGATCTTGTTTAGGAACGAGCTGCTAAATCTTGTTCTGGGTGTTGTTCTATCTTTAGGCCCCCTATTATGTTTGTCTTGCACCTTCATTGCATTTCTATCCTAGAAAGCTAAGAAGATTCTATCACACTTCCCATCTAATGGGCTAGATGGAGGGGCCTAGAAATACTTCTCTTTGAATATTTACTATCTAGTACATTTTATAATTCCAGTGTATTATTACAACTATAATGAAGTTTCTGTGAGAGAATTTGGTTCTTAGAGGACTGGAAGTTCTATTGTGGACTATAATGACATGGCACTAAGTTCCAGAGGATCATAAAGAGTTGAAAATGACTGAAGGACTGCACAACAGCAACAATATAGTTTAATAGAGAGAGACTCCTGACAAGCACATTGGAAACCACCAGCAGAATACAGTTTATTACCAAATATATTTGGAATGAAAACAGTAGCATAAAATACATGACCTGAAACATCCAAAATTGAGAAATATGGTAAAATATTCAAATGACAATAACAAAAAAGTTATAAATAGACATTCTATGTGGTACATTGATGTAGAGCAGTATATTGGTAATTTTTAATTAAGGACTTGAGGGGAGCAGGACAAACAATAAAAGCATCAGAATGAAAATGTATAGCTAAATTATGATTTCCATGGGTAGTTGGAAAATAATCTTTGATGTTTCTTTTTTATTTAACTAAAAAAGTTTTAGTATATTGAGCCTAAAATTGTTTCCCTCCAAGTTCAAGCCAATTTTTTACCCTCTGGATAATAACAATGTAAATCTAATTCCTTTCCCATGTTTCCATGTTTTAAATACTTGATCCATCACAGAAAAGCAGCATAGTATAATGGAAAGCATACTGTTCTTCAAGTCATCAGAGATATGGGATCAAATTCCAGCTTTCATCCTAATGAGCTGTAATGACTCTAAACTTGAGGATCCCCCCCCCCCCGCACTGGTTGCCCTCTGTTGTTCTATATGTGATTATATATTCTATATATGTGTTCTCTAAACTTGCTTGGCATGTTTATCTGACCTAATCTTCTTTCACTATGAAGCTGTTTTAATGGAATATTTCCACTACAGGTGTCCTTATTTTCCATGGCAATATGGAGTTTACATGACAGTTTTTATGGCACACATGGAGATGAACATAATTCCTCTCTCCTTCAAAAAATATTTTAGCATCAGGGCCTTATCGGGCAGTGGAAGCACTAATACTACTTTCAAGACATGAAGATTATGGTACAACTCTCAGGATCTTTATCCTATCATGTAGTTCTGAACTTACTAAATATTTGAGAATTAAATACTAAAGACACACCACATGTAAGGTTTAAGAATTTCTCTTATAAGGATATTGTCCTTCCCTCCTATTAAAATTATATTTAGATGTGACTACAATTTAGATAAATCTGGATCTCAATACATAGCACAGCTCAAAGGAGTCGTAAAAAGTCATACACAGAGGAGACAAAGCTAACCATTATTTAGATTAAAAAGGGCTACTGTTTGTTTTATCAGATTCTTGGAATATTTATCTACCCAGAGATTTTGGATACTAAAATAAATTGCCCCCTACTTGCCAGCACTGCATTTTTCCAGCCCCACCACCCCTCCCAAGTCAATAGTGAGATCTCTGTTTGTCAGCTCAAACTATAGTATATGACTGAAAATTTGTGTAGTATCTTACAGATAAATCTCTATTCTATCCACCTCTTTTAGGTAGTTTTGGATTATATAGTAATACAGATTATGATGAATGCAGAAAAATAGTGAGACCCTAAACTACTATTTGAGTAGAAAAAAAGCATTCAACTAAAAGGAGTAGTTCATGATGTTTCAGCCAGGCTCTGCTATAGATTGAAAGAAGAGTTAATTATAGGGAAAAAAAATAGAGAAAATGTTGTTCTACTATCTAGTTGATTGTTTTATGCTGACCATTGTCTGGCCTATATAATCCTTGTTCTTGTGCTGCAATAAATTCACTAAAGGTAATCCAAGAATAGGTCAGAGACTTTTCATTATTTCCCTTGTCATTAAGAAGATAGTGATGTAGAATAATAGCTATACACTTACTCTTGAAATGCAATTTTTCTGACCTAATACATGATGCTTTAATAACAATCTTTTGCTCCAATTCTTCATGGTTGGACACAATATTTGATCCTTATGAAGTTGGACTTTCTTTCAAAAGGTAGAAAAGTAAAGCCTTGGTTAAGGCTAACTTATAAAGGAACTATAATAGTCTTACAGAAAAGAATAGAAGTGCACAATCTGATAATTTTTCATATTTTATATATATATATATAAACTCCAATAGTATAATGAGTTTAAAATTAAAAAATACAAGAAAAATCATGTTGAAATGTAATTTAGAAGACAAAGATTCAAATGCTCACTCTATTTCTTACTGGTTGCCCCACTTTTATAGTCACACCTCTCTAGGACTAAATTTTGAGAGTTGGATAAGATGATTTCTAAGATCATTTTCAGTTCTTTGTACTTCAAGAGAAAATTGGATACTCTGTTAGCATGGAGATGAAAAATTTGGTTTTAGTTATTGAATTTAATAAAAATATATAATGTATGCACTATGTGCCAAACACCATGGTAGTGCTATGATATAAAGACAAAAAAGCACATAGTAATTTCCTTCAAGAAACTTACATTCTTTGGTTGGGATTGATTGGTAAGAACAGATATATCTATAAATAACCATATTTGCATGTAAAATTCAAAGCAATTGAGGGAAGGGAGAAAGAAGATTAAGAAATAAATGAAAGGCTTCTTATAGTAGTTTATATGAACTCAGCAATGAAGCGATCTAAAGATTCCAAAAGGTACAACAGGTGAGGAATAACATCATCCTAGATATATAGGACAATCTGTACAAAGAGAAAGAAGCACAGATGCACTGTCTTACACAGGGAATATAAAATAAGATACTTTAGATTCAGTGGGGACTATTTAAGATAAGGAGAAACATTATTAATCTGGAAAGACAAGTTGAAACCAGATGAGGGACTTTAAATGCCAAACAAAAGACTTTACATTTTATCCTAGAGGAGAAAGGGAGTTACTGAAATTTTGTGAACAAAGGATTATTAAAATAAACCTATCCATTTGGATATCACTTTGTAGTTTGTGTGGAAGGAAGGTGAATTGGAGAGGAAATAATAACTCTCATACCTGCTTCCCAGTATTGTGAGTCTGAAGTGAGGTAATGCATGTGGAGTATCTTGCAGATTGCAAGGCTTTCTTCAAATGCTTGCTACAGAAAGAAGGTAGAAATGAAGCAAAGTAGATGATTCTGATTGAACATGAAGCTTCAATTAACATAGTTTTAAAAAGGTCAATCTTTAGGGAAGGTCAATCAAAAATACAGCTTTCTTTTACATCACACATATAGCAAGCATGTGTGAACACTTTAAAAAGTCTGTAATATCTCTTTAACCAATAGTCATAGGAGGCAAATTTTAATTAACCTGTATAGTGACCTTGATATGCACTTCATTAATTGAGAACAAATTGTACAATTCTAGCTTTTACTTTTAAAAATTAAAGTGATCAAACTAGTGATGATGTAAATCTTTTAATCACTTTATAACAACAGAATAATTTATACTGAAATGTAAAATGATAATAGTAACAACAACAATAAACAATAGGACATCCAAATACTGCTTTAATGCATAACTAACTTTCTTCTCTCTGGGCTTTGGGTTTTCTCATTTATAAAATGAAGTATGTGGACAAGATGATTTCTAGCATTCCTTGCAGCTTTAAGTTGCTAGTCCTTTGATCCTATGGCCTCTTCCAGCTTTAAAATTCTGTGATCCTATGAATCTATTTAAACAGCTGCTACTTTGAAAACTCTTTCCCTCAAGCTGAAACTATAATCCTATAAACAGGTTACACATAAAATATTCAAAGGTATCATTTCTTTTATTCTAAGCCCTTTAGATGGCTTTCAGTTTTATGAATTATTTTTTTCTTCAATTCTCAATATCACTGTTACTTTTTTTCTCATAATACATTTATCTTTGTAGCATAGATTAACCTTATAGGTGACAACTGTTAAACCAAATACATGTCAAAAATATACATGAACTATGAAGATGCTCCATATTTTAGGCTTTAAGGAATAGTGTCAAAGATTTAGAATTAGAAAGGAATATACTTTTGATTAGTTTCTCAAAGTTTGTCTGGTTCAAATATATGACTATAGCATATGTCAGTAACTCAGAATTACTAATTGTACATTTTCCCCAGAATAACTTTCTTAAAAGCATAATCCCTTGTGAATTATAGTTTACAAATTGGTTCAACTTAAATTAACTTAAGCTATATAATACAGCTCTATGTTTTTTGTTTGTTTAATTTTGATTTGTTGGGGATGGGGTAATTAACAAATATGGTTTCACCCACAGAAACACTTTCAATGTAAAAATTTCCTCCACTCAGGCAAATGTCTGAGTAATATGTTTGAAGCACATTACAAAATTGTCCTGGACACTAAGAGATTAAATGGTATGTAAGAGCATTTCTTTTGGGCCAGGAATATACTTTAAATCCATATCTTTCTGAATTCAAATTTGTTCCTTTTTTTTTTCACTTAACCACACTGTCATATCAATGAACTTCACAAAAGGAAAATAACTTTCTCAAAGAAACATAAATAATACTTAACAAAACTAGGGCTTGAGCCTATATATTCTGACTCTAGTTTAGTATTCGTTTTTCCTAGATGGATAAAATATTATACACATAATGGATAAAATATTACACATATAAACATGTATATGTATAATATTTTATCCATCTAGGAAAAAAGAATACCATATAATATATATGTGTGTGTGTATGTTTATATATATATATATATATATATATATATATATATATATATATATGTATGTATGTATAACATGTCTAAATGTGAAGAAAAAAAAAACACTTAAGAGACTGTTCATCTGTCCCAATGTTCATTCACTAATACAATCCAGAAAGAATTCCTTTTTATACCATATACATAAAAAACATTGTTTTTGAATCAAGTATCTACCTTTACTGAGGCAAAAAAAATTACTCAATGAGTGTGGTTCCTCTCAGATTTTCATTATCTAAAGAGGTAAATCTAATATCTCTCTAGGAGTACTAATGAGTATTTCTGAGTATTAACTGGATTAGGCAACCTTTGAATATTCCATTTTGATTCTTCTCAAATTGATTCTTTTCAAATGCTCAAAGATGTCTACACATTAAACCAGTTATCTCAGGAAAGTCTTTGGTATATTAATCTGTTATTTGAATTTTCCATACCTATCAATTATACAGTTTTAATTTCATCAACCAGCATCAGAGGAACTTCAATCCAAAACTCTCTCCTCAATCTGTTCATCAAATAACATTTATCTCTCTTGTGCAATAGGAATAAATAATAGAATAAATACTAAAAGAAATCAGTCCCTTACCTCAAATAGTCTGAAGTTAGGGGGGGGGAAAGTCCTAATAATTAGAATTATCAGTAAATGGAAATCATTGTCTCAGTACCTATTGGATTGTCTCTCATAATAGAACACCAAATTCAGACTGGTTATTCTTGTAGAATGTATTGAAAAGTATGAATTTCTTTGGGTTATGGATCAGAATGGAGTGTATGCAGATACTTTCCAACCCCAAAACTGTTTTTTTCCCTATGGTTCCAACTATATTAATGGATGTATTGATAACTTTAAAAATCTTCATTATAAGAAAGGCTGATGTATTCTGAGTACTCTGCCTTACAATAAAGACTTTGCTTTCTTACAAGTACTACTGAGGAAAAAACACATTATACACTGGGGAGAAACAAGCAGACTGTTCTGTTTTGACTATGAAAGCTGGGAAGATCAGTTCTGAAACTAGATTGCTGTCAGAAATTTTGACAGTCTTTTCTTTTAAAATGAGCAAGTGAGGGTCATTAAATTCAGTAAGGACAAAGTATTCTGCATTAAGCAGTTTTCCAGAAAACATGCTTAAATGAGAGTAGGAAAGAGCTATAACCATCTTGAATTGTAAAGGCAGTCAGAGGATACTGCAGACAATATATTTTACAAGATTGTTTTTGGCTTTTAAAATAGCATATTCCATAAGAAAATTATACTCTGCTATTTAAAATTTAGCTGAATTTAAGAATTCCTTATGGTTTACTTTTCTTCCCTTAGACAAAAATTATTTCTCCCTCTTCAGATCTCAGAGCTTTTTTATACTTTCTCTTGCAATTGCATTCAGGAAAATTGACTATGCACTTCCCTCAGCACCTAATAGCATACATTTACTGAACATGTAGATGCTTAATGAATGTCTGATAGAAAAATAAATGAATTACATTGCTACTTAATACAGTGTGATAAATGTGAAATATGTATTTCACCTGATGCACTATTGTTAAAACTATAGTACATGGCATTAGAATCAGAAGGGTTAATCTTTATGCTCAACTCTGAGGAGTTATTATGTGATTCAGCACTGCAGGAAGATTTTTATCTTTTTATATGATTTCCTAATCTGCAGACTGAGAAGCAACATGGTATAGTGGATGAAGGAACACATATTACTGTCAGGAAGACCTAGGCTAATGACATTTGTTTGACACAAATGGACAAATGACTTAAATGTATTATGACTTATTACTGACTTCATAGGGATATAGATATGAACAGAGTTTATGTTCTTTGAGGACAGAAACAACATATTCGACTTATTTGTAACCCTCTCAAAAGCTAAGCACTGCATCTAAAAACATAAGAAAGAAGGAGGGAAGGGAAGGAGGAGGGGAGGTAGAAGAGAGCAGGATGAAGGAAGGGAGTTGGGAAGGCAGAGAGGGAGAAAGGGAGAGAAGAAAAAAAGAAAAAGGAAGAGAAGGAAAGAGGGTGCATATAAAAAGGAATGGAGAAAGTGGAGGGAAGGAAGAAGAAAGGTATGGAAATAAAAGAGGCATGGAGGGAAGGAGGGAAGAAGAAAGAAGGAAAGAAAGAAAGAGAAAAAAGAAAGAAAGAAAAAGGGAAGGAAGGAAGGGCAGAAGGGAGGGAGGAAAGGAGAAGAATAAAGAAAGAAAAAAAGGAAGAGGAAAGAAAGACAGGAAAGAAGAGGGAAATAAAGAAATGAAAAGAGAGGAAGAGAAAAGAAAAAGGGAGGGAATAAAGAAGAAAAGGAAGGAGAAAGAAGAAGAAGAAGAAGAAGGAAGAGGAGGAGGAGGAGGAGGAGGAGGAGGAGGAGGAGGAGGAGGAGGAGAAGAAGAAGAAGAAGAAGAAGAAGAAGAAGAAGAAGAAGAAGAAGAAGAAGAAGAAGAGAGGAAGAAGAGGAAGAGGAAGAAGAAGTAGTTGTTGTGGTTACTTGAGAATTGATATCCCTTTCCCCAAACTTGGAATTAATTCTTAACCAAGTACAAAGGAAAAGGTAGGCATAAACTGAGAGTACAATGGTACTAAGATATACATGGTCTCAATATGTTGACAAAGAAAATCACACTTCTAGAATTGTAGGGTCTTACTGTCATTTTTCTCCTGAAGTCCTAGTGCAACTCCTTCACACTCCCCCTGAAAACATAGTCTGGAAGATAATGGCTTTCTTATCTGGGCATCCAGAGTCTGCTCTTTTCTATCTGACAGCTCAGAGTGATTTTTTTTTTTTTTTTAAGGACTAGCAATCTCCTGGAAACAAACTTAGCTAAGACACCTTCTCTGTTGCCAGAAATTCCATCCCTAGTATTTACTTGAATGCTACATATCTCATCCATATATGGCTGGAGAATGTATTTCTCTGTTTATTTTTGGATGCAATATTTTCTTCTATTGGACTAGTAGCTGTGCTTCAAATCTTGATGGCCAATATGATGGGGAAAAGAAGAAATCCTCTCCATTTACTCTGTCTCAAACAGGCCTTTTCCTCTTCATCCCCCTGAGCTTAAAGGTGTCCTCCAAAAGGGTAAACCTGAACCAGACTCAAAAAATGTTTGATGAACTCTTGCTTTTAGGGAACATCAGGAATATAATTAATTATACAATGATATTGTACATTTATAGTTGATTAGATAAAAGTATTCAGATTTCATAAAAGGATACCATGTTATTAACACCCTGAAAGGATAACATAAAAGGAGATATCTTGGTAGGCTTGTTAATTGGTCAAGAATCCAACTCATGATCTAATATATGGATTTTTCTTCACATTGAAATATGTAATTTTTTTTAAATTGTATACCCCAATGAGTAAAAATCATTGAATTATTAAAAAAAATTTACCTGTCAAAATTTGGCTATGGATTTTTTTTTTTAAGTCTTAACATGTGTTTCACAAATCTCAAAAGAATAGACCTATATGACATAAAAAAACAGGATGCAACTGAGGTCTTACAAATTATGCTTTCCAACAACTTTAAAATAATGGCTCAAAATTAATTTTAGAAGCAGAACCTAAAAAAGGATGATATAAAATAATTTTCTATCCCAAGATAACTTCAAAGATTGACAGGGAAGTTCTGTTTCACTGAGGTAAGATTGGAAAGCAATAAGCACAGGCTGCCACAACAAGCCAGCAGCAGGCCTTGGGAAAAAATTGAATTGACAGCATTGGTTTCCAAATCTCTCAGCCCACATACAGCAAAGAAGTTGAAAAACTAGTAAGAAGGAGATTATATGGGACATTTTCCTAGCATTGGTTGTTAGATTAATTGGATCATAGTCCTAGGGCAAGAAAAAAGTGTAGCATACAAGTGCTTGCTGCCATAGGAGAGGACCAACTTGTCACAATTCCAGGGCAGAAAAGAGTGTCATTCACAGAAAAGAGCAGAAACTAGGAAGACAGATACCACATTTCTCTGTAGTTTAGCCCACTGTGGAAGAACTGAAAACTTACAGATGCCCAGAACTAGCTCTAAAAGCAGCTGTACAGAAAAACCTAAAGAATGGAACAATGCCCAATTGAGCATGGGGGAAGAGCCTAGCTTTAACACAAAATTAAAATTCAATAAACATGCTGGGGAAATGAGCAAACCACAATAGCAACAACAACAAAAAGAACCTGGCCATAAACTGTGAAAGATAAGATTAAAAACACAAGCTCAAAAGAAGATAACAAAATCAAAGAAACTACATGCAAAACCTCTAAAGAAATGTGAATTGGTTGAGCCCCCCCCAAAAAAAAATCCTCAAATGCTGAGTAAAAGATGTAAAAATCAACTTTAAAAAGTAAAGGAAAAAGTAAGGAAAGAGGTGGGAATAATGTAAAAGAATCATTTTTAAAATCAAAAGCTTTATAAAAGCTAAAAATACTGTAGAAAATAACTTTTTTAAAAATGGACTTGATCAAAAGATTTAAGTGGCACAAACTTCTATGGAGGAGAAGAACATCTTCAAAAGCAGAATTGAGGAAATTAAAAAAAAGATACAAAAAATTCCTGGATGAAAGTAGTTCTTAAAAAAGTAGAATTGCCCAAATGGAAAAAGAAGTACAAAGCCTTACTGAAGAAAATAAAGTAGAATTAGGTAAATGGAAACTGATGATGCCATTAGACATCAAGAAAGAAGCAAACAAAAATAAAACCAATGAAAAAACATAGGAAAATGAGAAATATCTCATTAGAAAGCCAACTGACCTGAAAAGAAAATTTAGCTACTAGTAGGCTATTTGAAAGTCATGATTAAAAAAAAAAAGAGTTCAGATGTAGTCTTTCAAAAAATTAACAAGGAAAACTACTCAGATATTCTAGAATCAGAGGATAAAATAGAAATTGAAAGAATCTACTAACCACCTCCTAAAAGAGATTTTACAATGAAAACTACCAAGAAATATACAGGCAAATTCTAGAGCTCTCAGGTCAAGTAAAAAATATTACAAGCATCCAGAAAGAAAACTCAAATACCATGTTTCCACATAGTTACATTCACTTGAAATGAGATATTCTAGAGGGGAAAGAGGCTAGGATTGCAACTAAGAATCACTTACACAGTAAAACTCAATACAATCCTAGAAGGGCAAAACAAATTTGTGATGAAAATTTGGCTCTGAAATACAAGACTCAAGAGAAACTTAAAAAGAGAAACATGAAAAAGAATTCAATGAAGATGATTTGATAAAGTTAATCTGATTACTTCATGGGAGAATGATTCTTAAAACTCCTAAGAACTTTATCCCTAGTACAGCAGTTGCAAGACATCTACATAAACAGTGGACACAGTTATGAGTTTACTATGATGAGATACTATTTTTAAAAATCAATTAAGGCATTAAAAAGGGGTAGTAGAATACATAAGCTTATGTTGTTATTTATCAATTGTTTTTTAAAGAGGGTCAATGACATCAGGAGTGCTGTATTGACTTGCACATGAATTGAAGTGAGGCAGAGTTCTACAAAGTTGATAGGTTTCTTTCAGAATCATTAAAATTTAGTGGCAAGACAATAGTCAAAATAATTGGTGGTGAATGAATGACCTTGGATATTTAATGTTTAAACTTTAAGCAATTCATTGTGCCTGCTTAAACTGCCTTCGTGGTTGTTGAAACAAATTGTTCTCATCTGCCCATTCTCTCAGGAGCTCTAGGAATCTGTACCATGCACAGAAGCTACATCCCAATAAAACCATCTTAGCAGATAGGCTAAATCATGTTGAGGATAATCAACAGGTCTCAAGCTCTTCTTTGAGTTTGAGGCATATTTACTCCAAGAATATGAAGATTTCTCTTACTAAATAGATGGCTGAGAACAATTTGTTGCAAGGCTCATGAATTAGCTCACATAAAAAAGGATCAAAATATTTTTTACAGTAAAAGTAAAAAAGGGTAAGTACTTATAACCATGAACCTTACTTTCATTGAAATGTTCTCAAACAGGGAATATCATACACACTCTTTTGAGTACAGAAATCTATTTTATCCTACAGGTAAGTAGGAAACTAAAGGGATAAGAAGGGGAAGTACTAATAAACGGGAGGGCATATTAGGAAAGTGGTGAGAAACAAAATGTTTTTGAGGAGACAGTAAAACTAGGGAAAAAGAAATAAGGATAAATGGAGGAAAACAGGATAGATGGAAATACATGGTAGTTATAACTATGAAAAAAAATGCTATATATTCCTTGATAAAGGGTTAGTTTCTTAAATATATAAAGAAAGGAGTCAAAATTATACATTAATACATATACAAGTTATTCCTCAATTGATAAATTGTCAAAGGATATGACCAGGCAGTTTTATTATGAAGAAATTAAAGCTATCTACAATTATATGGGGAAAAATGTTTAAACCCCAATTGATAAGAGAAATGTAAATTTTAAAATGTCTGAAATACCACTTCACATCTTTCAGAAATGACAAATACTGAAGGAAATGAGGGAAAATTGGCATACTATTAAACTGTTAATTAAAGCTTTTTATTTATAAAATATATGTGTGGGTAATTTTTCAGCATTGACTCTTACAAAGCCTTCTGTTCCAAATTATCCTCTCCTTTCCCCCATTTCCTCCTTTAGATGGCAAATAGTCTAATACATGTTAAATATGTTAAAAATATATGTTAAATCCAATATATGTGTGTGTATTTATGTGTGTTTATCTTGTTGCACAAGAAAAATCAGATCAAGAAGGAAGAAAAAACTGAGAAAGACAACAAAATGAAAATAAACAACAGAAAGAGAATGCTATGATATGGTCCACACTCAGTTCCCATAGTCCTCTTTTTGTATAGATAGCTCTTGTCATCACTGAATAATTGGAACTGGTTTGAATCATCTCATTACTGAAGAGAGCTACATCCATCAGAATTGTCATGTAGTTTTGTTGGCATGTATAATGATCTCCTAGTTCTGCTCATTTTACTTAGCATCAGTTCATGTAAGTCTGTCCATAAACTGGTAATTTTCACAAGAAGAAATCAAAGGTACTTAACAATCATTTGAGAATAATGGTCTAAATAGTAATTATTAGAGAAATGCAAGGAGAGGATTGTGGGAAGATGGTAGAGTAAGTCAAAAAATTCCAAATTCTCCAGATTTCCCCCACAAATAAAACAAGATTGTGCCTCAGGGTGAATGTAGGGCAGATAAAAATAAATAGAGGTTGGGGCAGAATGGGAAAAAAAAATCCAAAGAAGGGTACCAGTATAGAGGTTTTGTCAGTATGCAGTATAAACAGTTCTAGGCTGATTTCACTAAAAAAAGGTGTTTTTTTTGTTTTTTTTTTTTTTTTTTAATCAATAAAACAGGGCTGGCCTCCAGGTTTTCTTGTAGTGATGTCCTATGTTTTTGGTCCTATGATGCATCATTAATGAGCAAAAATGGAAAATCATGAAACATATCAAATTGTGAGAAGACTTAGAAAATACAATCTGTGTTCAAGGCCTATTTGTGAAAAATGCTAGATTTTTAATTTCCAACATGTTAATCACACAAGCCACTTTTTAAGACAAATGAGTACAAGAATAGTTGCTTATCTATATAAATGAAGGATGTTTTCTCACATACAAGCTGCCTGCATCAATAAAATGACAAGTCCAGTAATTGGTGAATAAAAATGAAGGCATGGAGGTTTCAGAAAACTGAATAATTTTATGTCAATTAACATAAAATTTTATGACTATTTTAAGACTTTTTTTTTCTGAGGCAATTAGACTTAAGTGACTTGCTGAGGATCACACAACTAAGAAATTTTAAGTGTCTGAGACCAGTTTTGAACTCAGGTCCTCTTGATTTCAATGTTAGTGCTCTATCCACTGCACCACCTAATTATTTTATTTTGAGACTTTTTAAAACCATAGATATATGGAAATGGAAGTGGGTATTGTACCATCAATATGTAAGGGAAGAGTATACCTCTATTTAATGTCTATTTAATATATGGAGTATCAAGTGGTAGAGAAAGAATTGGTAACACAATACAATGAAAAGCACACTGGTTCTACATTTTCCACCTATTACCTTTATGACCTTTCATTCTTCAAGTTACTCTTCTGGATATCAGGTTCTCCATTTGTAAAATGTAATTTAGACTACATGAACTTGTTCAACACTGTATCCATGATTATTGGAGTCAAAAAAGGCAAGTTTGAAACCTTAGCTTTGCCATTTGAGAGTTTGGGGACCTAAAGAGAGAAAAATAATCTTTCAGTTGCAGTTCCAGATTCCTCATCTATAAAGGAGTTTTTGTTTGTTGGGTTTTTTTCCTCCAATATCTGTATCACAGGATAACTGTGAAACAAGCAAAAAAAAATTGGATATTAGGCCTTTATAAAATATAAAAATTGGTTGTTTTAAATTTTAAATCCTATGAAATATATCTTATCTTTAAAATGAACATAATCATACTTCAACTCTGTATTTCTTTTTATTTTTTGCAGAAAAAGCTATTTTCTTAAATAAACTGTTAAATATCATATACACATTTTGAAAGAATGTAAGTTTGCAATTTCATATACATTTTGGTTCTTCTATGATTATAGATTGCTTATATTTATTCATAAGTTAATATAAAATGAAAAAATTAAAAATGCAAAATAAGATGGAAAGTTATTGAAAGAACAATGCAATGTTTTATAACAGACATGAAAAAAAGCAACTAAGTGGCTTAATGCAAAGAATGTTAGACGTAATCAGAACACCTGAATTTAAATCAAGGTAAGCAAGACCTCAAATATCACTTATTATCTGTGTGTCTCTGAGCAAGTCATTTTATAGTGCTTGTTTCAGTTTCAACATTTTTTTCTAGATGCATTTGTTATATTTTTAAAATATTTTTATTATACCTTTTTATTTACAAGATATATGCATGGGTAATTTTTCAGCATTGACAGTTGCAAAACCTATTGGTCCAATTTTTCCCACAAACATTCTTGCACATACAGGACCCTTTCCCTTCTTTAAAATTTCTTTGGGATGTAAGCCCAATAGTAACACTGCTGGATCAAAGAGTATGCACAGGTTGATAACTTTTTGAGCATAGTTCCAAATCACTCTCCTGAATGGCTGGATGTAGTTCACAATTCCACCAACAATGTATCAGTGTCCCAGTTTTCCCACTTCCCCTTCAACATTCCGCATTATCTTTCTCTGTCATTCTAGCCAATCTGACAGATGTGCATTGGTATTCTGTTGATATCTTAATTTGCATTTCTCTAATTAATAATGACTTGGAGCATCTTTTCATATGGCGAGAGTTTCAATTTCTTCACCTGAGAACTGTCTGTTCATATCCTTTGACCATTTATCAATTGGAGAATGCCTTGATTTCTTATAAATTAGAGACAATTCTCTCTATATATTTTGGAAATGAGGCATTTATCAGAACCTTTGACTGTAAAAATGGTTTCCCAGTTTATTGCTTCCCTTCTAATCTTGTCTGCATTAGTTTTATTTGTATAAAAACTTTTCAATTTGATATAATCAAATTTTTCTATTTTGTGATCAATAATGAGCTCTAGTTCTTCTTTGGTCATAAATTCCTTCCTCTTCCACAGGTCTGAGTGGTAAAACATCCTGTGTTCTTCTAATTTATTTATAATCTCATTCTTTATGACTAGGTCATGAACCCATTTTGACCTTATCTTGGTGTACAGTGTTAAGTGTGAGTCAATGCCTAGTTTCTGCCATACTAATTTCCAAATTTTCCCAGCAGTTTTTTGTCAAACAATAAATTCTTATCCCAAAAGCTGGGGTCTTTCGGTTTGTCAAACACTAGATTATTAAAGTTATTGACTATTTTGTCCTTTGAATCTAACCTATTCCATTGATTAACTAGTCTATTCCTTAGCTTATACCAAATGGTTTTGGTAACTGATGCTTTATAATATAATTTAAAATCAGGTACAGCTAGGCCATCTTCATTTGATTTTTTTTTCCATTAGTTCCCTTGAAATTCTTGACTTTTTGTTTTTCCATATTAACTTTATTGTTATTTTTTCTAGGTCATTAAAATAGTAGAATCTCTTGGGTTCTCCATACCATCATGTCATCAGCAAAGAGTGATAACTTGGTTTCCTCATTACCTACTCTAATTCCTTTAATCTCTTTCTCAACTCTTATTGCCACAGCTAGCACTTCTAATACAATATTGAATAGTGATAATGATAGTGGGCAACCTTGTCTCACACCTGATTTTATTGAATAGTTCCAGTTTATCCCCATTACGCAAATGTTTACTGATGGTTTTAAATAGATGCTATTAATTATTTCAAGGAAAAGTCCATTTATTTCTATACTCTCAAGAGTTTTTAATAGGAATGGATGCTAGATTTTATCAAATGATTTTTCTGCATCTATTGAGATGATGATATGTTTTTTGTAATTTGGTTATATATATGGTCAATTATACTATAGTTTGCTAATATTGGACCAGCCCTGCATTCCTGGGACTAAAGCCTACTTGGTCATATTGTATTATCCTGGAAATGATTTTCTGTAGTCTTTTTGCTAATATTTTATTTAAGATTTTTGCATCAATAATCATTAAGGAGATTGGTCTATAATTTTCTTTCTCTGTTTTCAACCTACCTGGTTTAGGTATCAGTACCATGTCTGTGTCATAAAAGGAATTTGGTAGGATTCCTTCATTCCCTATTTTTTCAAATAGTTTATATAGCATTGGGGCTAATTGTTCTTTAAATGTTTGGTAGAATTCTCATGTAAATCCATCTAGTCCTGCGGATTTTTTCTTAGGGAGTTGATTAATAGCTTGTTCTATTTCTTTTTCTGAAATGGGACTATTTAAGCAATTCATTTCCTTCTCTGTTAATCTGGGAAGCCTATATTTTTGGATGTAGTCATCCATTTCACTTAGGTTATCATATTTATTACCATAAAGTTGTGTGAAGTAACTCCTTATTATTGCTCTAATTTCCTTTTCATTGATGGAAAGTTCTCCCTTTTCATTTTTAATACTAACAATTTGATTTTTTTTCTTACCTTTTTCTAATCAGATTTACCAAAGGTTTATCTTTTTTGTTATTTTTTTTCATAAAACCAACTCTTAGTTTTATTTATTAATTCAATAGTATTTTTTTACTTTCAATATTATTAATTTCTCCTTTAAATTTTAGAATTTCAAATTTTGTATCTGATTGAGGGTTTTTAATTTGGTCTTTTTCTAGCTTTTTAAGTAGCAAGCCCAATTCATTGATCTTCTCTTTCTATATTTTATTCAAGTAAGCCTCTAAAGATATAAAATTTCACCTTATTACCACTTTGGCTGCATCCCACAAATTTTGGTATGATGTCTCATCATTATCATTTTCTTGGGTGAAATTATTAATTGTGTCTATAATTTCTGTTTCACCCAATAATTCTTTAAGATGAGATTATTTAGTTTCCAACTACTTTTTGGTCTATTTTCCTCTGGCTTTTTGTTAAATGTAGTTCTTATAGCATTATGATCTGAAAAGAATGTATTTACTATTCCTGCCTTCTTGCATTTAATTTTGAGGTTTTCATATCCTAATATATGGTCAATTTTTGTATAAGTTTCATGAACTGCTAAGAAGAAAACATATTCCTTTCTGTCTCCATTCAGTTTTCTCTGACAATCTATCATACCTAATTTTTCTAATATTCTATTTATCTCTTTAATTTCTTTCTTATTTATTTTGTGGGTTGATTTATCTAATTCTGGAAGTGCAAGGTTGAGATCTCCCACTATTATAGTTTTGCTCTCTATTTCTTCTTGCAACTCCCTTAACTTCTCCTTTAGGAAGTTAGATGCTATACCACTTGGTGCAAATATGTTTAGTATTGATATTGCTTCATTGTCTATGCTACCCTTTAGCAAAATATAGTTTCCTTTTAATTAGATCAATTTTTGATTTTGCTTGATCTGAGATAAGGATGGCTACCCCTGCTTTGTTGACTTCACCTGAAGCATAATAGATTCTGCTCCAGCCTTTTATCTTTACTCTGTATGTATCTCCCTGCTTTAAATGTATTTCCTATAAACAACATATCGTAGGGTTCTGGGTTTTGATCCAGTCTTCTATCCACCTCCATTTTCTTGGAGAGTTCATCCCATTTATATTTATGGCTAAAATTATTAATTTTGTATTTCCTGCCTTCTTATTATGGCCAGATTATGCTTTTCTTTTTCTTATCCCTCCTTCTCCCTTTCCCCAGTATTAAACTTATAAGCACCACTTGCCTCATGCAGCTCTCTCTCTTTAGAATTCCTCCCACTGCTATTGAATCCCTTCCCCTTTCTTGTACCTTTCCCTTATTACTCTTTTCCTTTTCTCTTTTACTCTCCCACTTTTTAATGAGGTGAGAGAAGTTTCTCTGAAAATCAAATATGTCAATTATTTTCTCTTTGAGCCAAATCTGATGAGAATAAGATTCACACAATAAGAATTCCTCCCTCTTCATGGGATGTAGTTTCCCTCTTTATCTCCCCTTTTCCCTTTTTCTGATACTATCCCCTTTCCATTTCTATTTCCCTTTTTTAAATCTTATATCAGTAAAATGAAATTATACATGTATTCTTTATGTATATCCATAATAGAAATACAGTTCTCAAGAGTTCCTTTTACCTTTTTCTGCTTCTCTTGAGACCTATGGTTGGAGATCAAATTTTTTGTTTAGTTCTGGTTTTTTCATTTGAAACAAATGGAATTCATCTGTTTCATTAAATGTCCATCTTCTTCCCTGGAAGAAAATGCTCAGCTTGCCTGGGTAGTTTATTCCTGGCTGCATTCCAAGTTCTTTTGCCTTTTGGAATATCAGATTCCAGACCCTTCGATCCTTTAATGCTTAGACAGCCAGATCTTGAGTGACCCTTATTGTGGCACCTCAGTATTTGAATTTTTTTTTCTGGCTGCTTGTAATATTTTTTTCCTTAATCTGATAGTTCTGAAATTTAGTTACAGTGTTCCTTGGAGTTGTTATTTTAGGGTCTTTTTCAGAAGGTTTTTGATGAATTCTTTAAATGCCTATTTTACCTTTTGATTCTATTACATCTGGACAGTACTCTTTGATGATTTCCTGTAAAATACTATTTAGGCTCTTTTTGTCATAATTTTCAGGAAGTCCAATAATCCTCAGAATATCTCTCCTAGATTTATTTTCCAGGTCTGTTGTTTTTCCAAGTTGATATTTAACATTTTTTCAATTTTTTCTTTTTTTTTTTCTTTTTTTTTTTTTTTTTCGGTTTTGTTTGACTGATTCTTGATGTCTCAATGAATCATTCATTTCTAATTGTTCAGTTCTAATTTTTAATGAATTATTTTCTTCATTAGCGTTTTTTACTTCTTTTTGTTTTTTAATTTTTTAAATTTTTTAAATTTTTATTTTTCAATTTTTCTTTTTTTAATTGATGTGTGTAGGTAATGATCTCTAGTCCCTTTATTATTTTAGTTATCCTTTCTGAATATTTTCTCATTTGTCACTTTTTTAAAAAATTTTTATTTGATAATTACTTTATATTGACAGAATCCATGCCAGGGTAATTTTTTTTTTTACAACATTATCCCTTGCACTCGTTTCTGTTCTGATTTTTTTCCCCTCCCTCCCTACATCCCCTCCCCTAAATGGCAAGCAGTCCTTTATATGTTGGATATGTTGCAGTATATCCTAGATACAATATATGTTTGCAGAACCGAACAGTTCTCTTGTTGCATAGGGAGAATTGGATTCAGAAGGTATAAATAACCGGGAAGAAAAACAAAAATGCAGATAGTTCACATTCATTTCCCAGTGTTCTTTCTTTGGGTGTAGCTGCTTTTGTCCATCATTTATCAATTGAAACTCAGTTAGGTCTCTTTGTCAAAGAAATCCACTTCCATCAAAATATGTCCTCATACAATATCGTTGTCGAAGTGTATAATGATCTCCTGGTTCTGCTCATTTCACTTAGCATCAGTTCATGTAAGTCTCGCCAGTCCTCTCTGTATTCATCCTGCTGGTCATTTCTTACAGAACAATAATATTCCATAACATTCATATACCACAATTTACCCAGCCATTCTCCAATTGATGGGCATCCATTCATTTTCCAGTTTCTAGCCACTACAAATAGGGCTGCTACAAACATTTTGGCACATACAGGTCCCTTTCCCTTCTTTAGTATTTCTTTGGGATATAAGCCCAATAGAAACACTGCTGGATCAAAGGGTATGCACAATTTGATAACTTTTGGGGCATAACTCCAGATTGCTCTCCAGAATGGTTGGATTCGTTCACAACTCCACCAACAATGCATTAGTGTCCCAGTTTTTCCGCATTCCCTCCAACATTCATCATTATTTTTTCCTGTCATCTTAGCCAATCTGACAGGTGTGTAGTGGTATCTCAGAATTGCCTTAATTTGCATTTCTCTGATCAATAATGATTTGGAACACTCTTTCATATGAGTGGGAATGGTTTCAATTTCATCCTCTGAAAATTGTCTGTTCATATCCTTTGACCATTCATCAATTGGAGAATGGCTTGATTTCTTATAAATTTGAATCAGTTCTCTATATATTTTGGAAATGAGGCCTTTATCAGAACCTTTAACTGTGAAAATGTTTTCCCAGTTTGTTGCTTCCCTTCTAATCTTGTTTGCATTCGTTCTGTTTGTACAAAGGCTTTTTAATTTGATATAATCAAAATTTTCTATTTTGTGATCAGTAATGGTCTCTAGTTCATCTTTGGTCACAAATTTCTTTCTCCTCCACAAGTCTGAGAGATAAACTATTCTATGTTCCTCTAATTTATTTATAATCTCGTTCTTTATGCCTAGGTCATGGACCCATTTTGATCTTATCTTGGTATATGGTGGTAAGTGTGGGTCCATGCCTAATTTCTGCCATACTAATTTCCAATTATCCCAGCAGTTTTTATCAAATAATGAATTCTTTTCCCAGAAGTTAGGGGCTTTGAGTTTGTCAAACACCAGATTTCTATAGTTGACTATTCTGTCTTGTGAACCTAACCTTTTCCACTGATCCACTAATCTATTTCTTAGCCAATACCAAATGGTTTTGGTGACTGCTGCTTTATAATATAATTTTAGATCAGGTACAGCTAGGCCACCTTCATTTGATTTTTTTTTTCATTAATTCCCTTGAGATTCTCGACTTTTTATTGTTCCATATGAATTTTATTATTTTTTCTAGATCATTAAAATACTTTCTTGAAAGTCTGATTGGTATAGCACTAAATAAATAGATTAGTTTAGGGAGTATTGTCATCTTTATTATGTTTGCTTGGCCGATCCAAGAGCACTTAAGATTTTTCCAATTATTTAAGTCTGACTTTATTTGTGTGGAGACTTTTTTATAATTTTGCTCATATAATTCCTGACCTTCCTTTGGTAGATAGATTCCCAAATATTTTATGGTATCAACAGTTATTCTGAATGGAATTTCTCTTTGTATCTCTTGCTGTTGGGTTTTGTTGGTGATGTATAAAAATGCTGAGGATTTATGGGGATTTATTTTGTAGCCAGCTACTTTGCTAAAATTATGAATTATTTCTAATAGCTTTTTAGTAGAATCTCTGGGGTTCTCTAGGTATACCATCATATCATCTACAAAGAGTGATAGTTTGGTTTCCTCATTGCCTACTCTAATTCCTTTAATATCTTTCTCGACTCTTATTGCCGAGGCTAGAAACACCATTATAATAATGGTGATAGTGGGCAACCTTGCTTCACTCCAGATCTTACTGGGAAAGGTTCAGTTTTTCCCCATTGCACATGATGCTTACTGATGGTTTTAAATATATGCTCCTGACTATTTTAAGGAAAAGTCCATTTATTCCTATGCTCTCAAGTGTTTTTATTAGGAATGGATGTTGGATTTTATCAAATGCTTTTTCTGCATCTATTGAGATGATCATATGGTTTTTGTTTGTTTGGTTATTGATATAGTCAATTATGCTAATAGTTTTCCTAATATTGAACCAGCCCTGCATTCCTGGTATAGATCCTACTTGGTCATAGTGTATTATCCTGGAGATGATTTTCTGTAATCTTTTTGCTAATATTTTATTTAAGATTTTAGCATCAATATTCATTAGGGAGATTGGTCTATAATTTTCTTTCTCTGTTTTCAGCCTACCTGGTTTAGGTATCAGTACCATGTCTATGTCATAAAAGGAGTTTGGTAGGACTCCTTCAGTCCCTATTTTTTCAAATAGTTTATTTAGCATTGGAGTTAATTGTTCTTTAAATGTTTGGTAGAATTCACATGTAAATCCATCTGGTCCTGGGGATTTTTTCTTAGGGAGTTGATTGATAGTTTGTTCTATTTCTTTTTCTGAGATGGGACTGTTTAGGATATTTACTTCTTCCTCTGTTAGTTTGGGCAAGCTATATTTTTGGAGGTATTTTTCTATTTCATTTAAGTTGTCGAATTTATTGGCATAAAGTTGGGCAAAGTAACTCCTAATTATTGCTCTAATTTCCTCTTCGTTAGTGGTGAGTTCTCCCTTTTCATTTTTAAGACTATCAATTTGATTTTCCTCTTTCCTTTTTTTCATCAGATTTACTAAGAGTTTGTCTATTTTGTTGGTTTTTTCATAGAACCTACTCTTAGTTTTATTAATTAATTCAATAGTTTTTTTACTTTCAATTTTATTGATCTCTCCTTTTATTTTTAGAATTTCAAGTTTAGTGTTTGACTGGGGGTTTTTAATTTGTTCCTTTTCTAGCACTTTTAGTTGCAAACCCAATTCATTGACCTTCTCTTTCTCTATTTTATACAAATAGGCCTCTAGAGATATGAAATTTCCCCTTATTACCGCTTTGGCTGCATCCCATACATTTTGGTATGATGTCTAATTATTATCGTTTTCTTGGGTGAAGTTATTAATTATGTCTATGATTTGCTGTTTCACCCAATCATTCTTTAGTATGAGATTATTTAGTTTCCAATTATTTTTTGGTCTACTTCCCCCTGGTTTTTTGTTGAATGTAATTTTCATTGCATCGTGGTGTGAAAAGGATGCATTTACTATTTCTGCCTTACTGCATTTGAGTTTGAGGTTTTTATGTCCTAATATATGGTCAATTTTTTTATAGGTTCCATGAACTGCTGAAAAGAAAGTGTATTCCTTTCTGTCTCCATTACATTTTCTCCAGAGATCTATCATATCTAACTTTTCTAGTATTCTATTTACCTCTTTGACTTCTTTCTTATTTATTTTGTGGTTTGATTTATCTAATTCTGAGAGTGCAAGGTTATGATCTCCCACTATTATACTTTTACTGTCTATTTCTTCTTGCAGCTCTCTTAATTTCTCTTTTAAGAATTTAGATGCTACCCCACTTGGTGCATATATGTTTAATATAGATAGTGCTTCATTATCCATGCTACCCTTTAGCAAGATATAGTGCCCTTCCTTATCTCTTTTAATTAGATCAATTTTTGCTTTAGCTTGATCTGAGATCAGGATGGCTACCCCTGCTTTTTTGACTTCACCTGAAGCATAGTAGATTTTGCTCCAACCTTTTACCTTTAACCTGCATGTATCTTCCCGCTTCAGGTGTGTTTTCTGTAAACAACATATTGTAGGATTCTGGCTTTTAATCCATTCTGCTAACCACTTCCTCTTTATGGGGGAGTTTACCCCGTTCACATTTATGGTTAGAATGACCAATTCTGTATTACTTGCCATCTTGTTAACCCCGGTTTATAATTTTCTCCCTTCTTTCCCCTTTCCCCCCTTTCCAGTATTAAGCTTGTGAGCACCACTTGCTTCTCACAGCCTTTCCTTTTTAGTATCCCTCCCCCCGCCTTAGAGTTCCTCTAATATGTCATCTGTGATTGATATGTCATCTGTGCTGAGTCACTCACTTCTGGTGCTGTGTGGGTATAGCCAAATCCTGTTAGATTCTGACATTTTTTAGAGTATTTTCTACCTTTGACTTTGATTTCTCTGCTGGTTTATTACTTTTCAACCAAAGCAAAGCAGCCAACCTGTGGTAGAGTCCTCTCTGTAAATTATCCAGTCATGGAGACCATCCCTGTTCCAGTCTGCTCTCTGTGCTAGCCTCTGGTTTTATCCCCTGCTTGTGTTGGTCTGCTCCTGGCTCAGAACAAACCGTTTTTGGCAATCTCCAGATTATCTTCAGTTGGTAAGTTGTTGTACTTCCAATCTTCGTGAATTTTACCAATCAAGCACTATTTTTGAGGCTGAATTTAGTAATTAGTAGTGAAGATATGAGAGGAGTTTAAAATGTCGTGTGTGTCTTCTCTGCCATCTTGGCTTCACCCCCTTCAACTCTGTATTTCTAACAGTACTATGAAACTAATGTGAAATAAGATGTGAAGCTTTATAAATACAATCTGTAAATATAATACAAGAGTCAACATAGTGTAACAGAAAAGAATCTAGTCTTGGAAGCAGGAAGACCTTGTATGATTCTGGACAAATTCTTAACTTTTTAGTGCTCCAGGAAAATTTTTGAAACTATAGATTATATAGAATAGCTAATGATCTTTGGAAGAAGATGGAATTTCCTCATCTGAATATCCATTGTTTTGTTGAAATTTCTATTTCTATCTTATAATTATATCATCATCATCACTATGACCATCAACAAATCTATTGTTCAACATGTTAAAAGCACTGTAGTAGGCAAAGGTCTTTGGAACATCATAACCTGATTTATTTATCTTTTTTCCTTTAAGGCATTTGCATAGGAGGAATTTTTAATCCTTGACAGAGAAAGAAGTAAGTCCTAGGCCTTTTCAAGACTCATCAAGATGTAAAATTGATAAGTCTTAAATTGAAATATCATAGAAATCAAAACTTGAGTATAAAAATCATTGCATTTAATATTGCTTGATGTGGATTAGACCAAAATTTGATTGTGATGTCTTCTGCAAAATTATTAAAATCATTTATATATATTCCTTTTCATTTTATGACTAAAATAAGAGAATGCTTTTGTACCTTTGCTGAGAGTGGGATAGTTAATTTATGCAAAGAGCTTGCCAATTCACAGTCTGTAGTAAGCAGATACAATTCTCACTGTGCTTTAGTGTTCGTCCACATTTTACTATTTCAAATATACTTACTTTTAACATTTTAATTACAATGTATTTCAACAAATAACACATACATGAATGAAAATTATCATTATTATGTGGAGGAAACAGATTATATTTTGAAGGAGATAAAGGAATTGATGAACTATAAATTCAGACATATTTTTTTCTGTTTCTTTTCCCTGGTGACAGTAATGGCAAAGGCCTCCTCCTGCCTTGCTCCCATAACAATCTATGCTATTATCTGTTGTTTCTCCACATGATTTTGTCTATCAAACTGTGAATTGTCATCAAAACATGTTCAAACTTCAAAGTAGGTGGTGAGAATAGAATGTAATTTATTGATTAAAATTTTTCATTTCCAATATCCCTATGATGAATACAGTCTTTTGCTGCATCTTACTGCAAATG